>NC_057796.1:75883498-76183498 GCF_018294505.1 Triticum aestivum
GAGAGGCTTGCTCACCACTCGGTAGGATTTCATAAACTTAGGCGAGTACTGGACTGCAGCTAAGCCCCCGAGTGAGAGGCTTGCTCACCACTCGGTATGATTTTTTAAACTTAGGCGAAACGGATACGCGGCTAAGCCCCCGAGTGAGAGGCTTGCTCACCACTCGGGAGGATTCTTTAAACTTAGGCGAAACAGATTCGCGGCTAAGCCCCCGAGTGAGAGGCTTGCTCACCACTCGGCAGGATTTTTTAAACTTAGGCGAAACGGATTCGCGGCTAAGTCACCCACTGGGGGATTCCAGATACAAACATAAGCAACGACAATCATTTTAGAAGACTGTAAAGCTCTTGTCTTTAATAAACAAACTACAAAGGTATTTCTTATTACATCTCATCATAATGAGTGTTTAAGTATAAAAGGGGCGGAGCAGCTCCGCATTCCAAGCGCGCGGCTCGTCTTTCTTGTGCTCGACATTGTAGAGGTGGTACGCTCCATTGTGGAGCACTCTGGTGACAATGAAGGGACCTTCCCAAGCAGGAGCAAGCTTGTGCGGTTTCTGCTGATCCACTCGGAGAACCAAGTATCCCTCTTGAAATGCCCGACCTCTCACGTTTCTGGCGTGGAATCGACGCAAGTCTTGCTGATAGATGGTCGACCGGATCAGGGCCATCTCTCTTTCCTCTTCCAGGAGATCAACTGCATATTGTCGTGCCTGTTCTGCTTCATCTTCTGAGAAAAGCTTGACTCGGGGTGCATTGTGGAGCAAATCACTCGGAAGTACAGCTTCAGCTCCATAAACCAAGAAAAAAGGAGTTCGGCCAGTCAACCGATTGGGAGTTGTCCTCAGTCCCCACCATACTGACGGAAGTTCATCGACCCAGGCTCCTGCTGCGTGTTTGAGATCACGCATCAGTCGGGGTTTTAGCCCTTTGAGAATCAATCCGTTTGCTCTTTCAGCTTGTCCATTCGACTGGTGGTGAGCGACTGAAGCATAGTCGACTCGAGTACCTTGGGAAGCACAGAAGGGTCTGAACTCATCAGAATCGAAGTTTGACCCATTATTAGTGATGATGCTGTGTGGAACATCATATCTGAATGTTAACTCTCTGATGAAGCTGACAACAGTACTTGCTTCAAGGCTTTTGCTAGGCTTGGCTTCAATCCATTTGGTGAACTTGTCGACTGCCATGAGCACGTGAGTGAAGCCGCTCCTACCAGTCCTGAGAGGTCCAACCATATCCAAACCCCAAACAGCAAAGGGCCAGACGAGTGGAATGGTCTTCAGGGCTGATGCGGGCTTGTGAGACATGTTGGAGTAGAACTGGCAACCTTCACATTTGTCGACTATCTCTTTTCCCATCTCATTTGCTCGTGGCCAATAGAATCCCGCTCGGTATGCTTTGGCCACAATGGTCCGAGAGGACGCATGGTGACCACAGGTCCCCGAGTGGATGTCATTAAGGATCACTCGACCTTCTTCCGGTGTTATGCATTTCTGGCTGACTCCAGTTACACTTTCTCTGAACAACTGTCCTTTTATCATGGTAAAGGCTTTGGATCGACGAACGATCTGACGAGCCTCTTCCTCATCCTCCGGGAGCTCTTTCCTAAGAATGTACGCGATGTACGACACTGCCCAGTCGGGAGTGATGACCAAAACCTCCATGATCAAGTCGACCACAGCTGGGACCTCGACTTCAGTCAGATCAGTGGCACTCTTTGGTTGTGGGGGCTCTTCAGTGAAAGGATCTTCTTGAACTGAAGGTGTATGAATGTGTTCCAAGAACACATTGCTGGGAATGGCCTCCCTCTTGGAAACTATCTTCGCCAGATCATCGGCTGCTTGATTTTTCAGTCGGGGTATATGATGGAGCTCTAACCCTTCAAACTTCTTTTCCAACTTTCTCACTGCATTATAGTAACCAGTCATAGTTGGGCTTCTAACGTCCCACTCCTTCATCACTTGATTAACCACCAAATCCGAGTCGCCGTAGACCATAAGGCGACGGACGCCGAGTGAAATGGACATACGCAACCCATACAGGAGTGCTTCATATTCAGCTTCGTTATTGGAAGAATCAAAGTGAATCCGAAGGACATATCTGAGCGTGTCTCCTCGGGGGGATACCAATACCACCCCAGCACCAGAACCATTCAGCATCTTGGATCCGTCAAAGAACATGGTCCAATGCTCCGAGTGAACTTGAGTCGGTAGTTGCTGTTCGATCCACTCGGCGAGGAAATCTGCTATTGCTTGGGACTTGATAGCTTTCTTTGCCTCAAACTTGATATCTAAGGGAAGGAGTTCAATCGCCCACTTTGCCACTCGACCAGTTGCATCTCTGTTGTTCAGAATCTCTGACAATGGTGCGTCGTTGACGCCTGTAATGGAGTGGTCAGAGAAATAGTGTGCAACCTTCTTCGTGGTCATATAAATCCCATAAACAAGCTTCTGATAATGTGGATATCTTTGCTTGGATGGAGTAAGAACTTCAGAAACATAATATACTGGGTGCTGAACTTTATAGGCTTTTCCTTCTTCTTCCCGCTCGACCGTGAGTACTGTACTGACAACTTGTCTAGTGGCTGCAATATAAAGCAGTAAAGGCTCTTTGCTGATTGGGGCAGCAAGCACCGGCTGGGTGGAAAGCAGGGCTTTGAGCTCTGCAAATGCTGCATCAGCTTCAGGAGTCCACTCGAACTTATCAGATTTCTTCATCTGTCAGTAAAGAGGCAATGCCTTTTCACCGAGGCGAGAAATGAATCGACTAAAGGTGGCCAAACAACCAGTAAGCTTCTGGACATCATGCACACGCACAGGGCGTTTCATCCGAAGTATAGCACCAACTTTCTCAGGGTTAGCGTCGATCCCTCATTCGGAAACGAGAAAACCGAGTAACTTTCCGCCAGGAACTCCGAATGTGTACTTTGATGGATTGAGCTTGATATCATACCTTCTGAGGTTGGCAAAAGTTTCAGCAAGGTCTGTCAGCAAGTCGGAACCTTTACGTGACTTGACCACAATGTCATCCATGTAAGCTTCCACATTCCGACTGATTTGAGTGAGCAGTCACTTCTGAATCATCCTCATGAATGTGGCTCCAGCGTTCTTCAGGCCGAATGGCATGGTGACATAACAGAAGAATCCGAATGGAGTAATGAAAGCCGTTTTTATCTCATCGGGTCCATACAATCGGATCTGATGATACCCGGAATAGGCGTCCAGAAAAGACAACCGCTCACACCCCGCAGTCGAGTCGATGATTTGATCGATGCGGGGGAGAGGAAAATGATCTTTCGGGCAGGCCCGATTGATATGCTTGAAGTCAATGCACATGCGAAGTGAATCATCCTTCTTGGGGACCATGACAACATTGGAAAGCCACTCGGAGTGGTAAATCTCTCGGATGAACTCAGTTGCCAGAAGCCGAGCCACTTCCTCGCCAATTGCTTTTCTCTTCTGTACGGCGGACCGTTGAAGATGTTCCTTGACTGGTTTCACTTTCGGGTCGACTTGCAAACGATGCTCAGCCAGCCCCCTGGGAACACCCGGCATGTCAGAAGGTTTCCATGCAAAGATGTCCCAGTTCTCACGGAGGAACTGGATGAGCGCTTCTTCCGCTATCGAGTGTTGTTGAGTTGTGAGTCAGAGCAGCATTGGGATCGGTCGGGTGAATATGAATCGGCTTCGTTTCACCGGACGACTGAAATGCAGAGTCTGTGGCAGGCTTCTTGACTCGCAGCAAATCACTCGGATCTGCATTTTACTGATACTCTTGCAATTCTACTACTGCCATTTGTGCATCGGCGATCTTTGAGCCCGTCTGGAAGCACTCTTCTGCCTTCTGCCGATTGCCAGTGATAGTGATCACTCCTCTGGGACCAGGCATCTTCAATTTGAGGTACACGTAACATGGTCGAGCCATAAAACGTGCATAAGCAGGCCTACCCAGAATAGCATGATAAGCACTCTGGAAATCCACGACTTCAAATGTCAACTTTTCCTTGCGGTAATCCTTGGAATCACCGAAAACCACATCGAGGGCGATCTGGCCAAGTGATTCAGCCTTCTTGCCAGGTATAACCCCATGGAAACTCATATTGCTTTCACTAAGTTTAGACATCGGAATGCCCATCCCTTTCAAGGTTTCAGCATAAAGGATATTCAGGCCACTGCCACCATCCATCAGCACCTTAGTCAGCCGAGTGCCTTCCACCACTGGGTCGACCACCAACGCTTGCCTCCCAGGGGTGGCTATGCGCGCTGGGTGATCAGACTGGTTGAATGTAATGGCAGTTTGAGACCACTTCAAATAACTGGGTGTCGCCGGAGCGACCATGTACACTTCTCTGTTAATGACTTTCAGTCGACTTTTGCTCTCAACATCAGCAAAAATCATCAGAGTGGAATTGACGTTGGGGAAACCATCATCATCTTCCTCCTTATCCTCACCCTTGTCCGACTCCTTTTCCTTCTCCTTGGGCTGTTTCTCTCGGAACTGCTGGATCAGAAGCCGACACTGTCGAGTGGTGTGTTTAAGGTAAATCAGATTACCCTCCTCATCTTTCTTGATGTGAATGTGACAGGGCAAATCCAACACATCATTTCTGTCTTGATCTTTAACTTTCTTGGGGTTCCATGGCCCTTTGGGTTTCCCTTTGAACTTCCCTTGAGCCACAACTAAAGCTTCACCAGGAGCTGCTGGTTCGGCCTTGCGTTTCTGTTTTCGATTGGAAGTCCCTCCTCCGGTTTCCTGGGCGACTGTTTTGTGCTTGCTGCTCCGGAGTCGGTCCTCCTCTTCACCATTGGCATACTTGGTGGCAATATCCATCATTCGACTCAGGGACATATCTCCCGTCCTACCGAACTTCAGGTTCAACTCTCGGTACTTGACACCCTCCTTGAAGGCACAAACTGCTTGGTGATCTGACACATTCTCTACTGTGTGGTGCAACATGATCCATCTCTGGATGTAATCTCTCAAGGTCTCATTCGGTTTCTGCACACAGGACTGCAACTCTATCAACCCCGCTGGTCGTTTGCATGTATCTTCAAAGGTTCTAACAAACACTCGGGCAAGTTCTTCCCAACTATATATGCTGCCAGGTGCTAACTGATTCAACCACGCTCTGGCCGAGCCCTCCAACATCAGAGGAAGGTGTTTCATGGCCACTTCATCATTGCCACCACCGATCTGCATAGCCACTCGGTAGTCCTCAAGCCAAGTATCAGGCTTGGACTCACCAGTGAATTTGCTGACTCCAATCGCCAACCTGAAGTTGGGAGGAATCACTGCTGCTCTGATGGCTCTGCTGAAACACTCGGGACCTGAAACATGCACTCTGCTGCTAGTCGGATAATCTCTATCATGGCCTTCTCTATGTGCCCTGTTCCTGTCAACCAGACCTTGAACGAGAATAGATCTTGCATCAAAGCCCGGCTCTCTGGGGTCGACTGGAATTCTTCGTCCGCCACTGTGAGGACGCCTGTCATCGTGCTGCCGAGGCACATATGACCCACTCCTCGGGGGAGGTGTGGGCACTCGACGACGGTCATCGTGGTCGAGTCGGTGATCATACTGCTCACGGTTTCTGTACTGATCTCGCCGGTCTCCATGTCCCTCACGCCTCGGAGGCGATCTTGGGCTATGAGCCGACTGAACCATGTCTGCCATCACAGATCTGCTGTGGATCCTATTCCGCGACTGAGATACTGCTGTGTTCTACTCTCCCGCTGCCCGGAGTAAAGCTCGGATCTGCATCAACCCTCTGCCAGCCTCCTACTGGGAAGGCTGAATCAACTTTGCTATTCGGGCTGCAGCTGTGAGGTTCTGAATCGGAGTTTGGTATACCTGAGTCGAAGGCGGAAAAAGCTGTCGTCGACTGGACTCAGGAATCCGCTGCCGAGCACGTTCGTCGAGTGCGTGCTGGAGGTTCTCCAGTCGAGTGCGCTCAGCCAAGTTGGCCAGGCGCGCATCCTCCAAGGCCCTGGCCTCGGGGGTTTCTCCGACGATAGGAGTGTGAAGCGCATCCATGTTACGGCGGCGAAGCTCTTCCTTCTACTTCGAAGAGAGGGGCTCGGGGCGGTACTCCTCGTGGACGCACGACAGATCGCCACCGCCATCGCCACCGTCGTCGCGGGGAAGCCAGGAGGACTGCGCGGTCCATTGACCATCAGGACTTCCGTCGTGGGGTCACTGCTGTCGCACTCGGATGCAGTCTTGATCGAGCCAGTCGACAGGTCAAACAGGCCGTAGAGAGTTTCATCGGGCTCGATTGCCGCGACTTGCGGGGTGGCCGATTGGCGGGCCACTGCATGCCTCACCCACCACTGGAGCCGCGACCGACCGGAACGCTTGCGCCGGCGAACAGCGGGGAGGGAGGACGCCACAGGAGCCGACCGATACTGAGTCGACGGCTGCCGAAGAAGGTCGCCGCAGACGCACGCGCGAAAGTGCGTTGCCCCGCGGACGGGGAGCGCCTTGACGTCGAGTGGAGCCTCTTGGAGCCAAGCGGAGTCGTCAGCAACGAACACGAGCGCGCCGAGACGGATCTCGCGGCCCTCTGCCAATCCTCCGTCGGAAACCATGTTGATGGGAATCGGAAAAATCGCAACTTCTCCAACAAGTCGCTAAGACACCTGCCCCACGGTGGGCGCCAACTGTCGTGGATCTAAGACTGACAGTAGAATGGGGGGTAGGTATGAGGAGGCAAGATCCTAGCTATGGCGAAATTGTACACACGAGTTTTACGAGTTCAGGCCCTTCGCGGAGGAAGTAATAGCCCCCGTCTCGGAGCCCGGAGGCGGTCGACTGGATTATGCGTGTGTGAGTTACACGGGGTGCAAACCCTTGTCCCAGAGGAGGGGGGTGGCTTATATAGAGTGCGCCAGGACCCCAGCTCCCCTCCGTCACACAGGGTTCAATGTTCATAAACAAGGAGCGTTACAGGTAACGTCTGTAGTAAAGTGCTATAAATGACTATTAAGTCTAAAAGTAAATGCCCGACCATTGTTGTGCAGACTGACTTTAGATCTTCCATACGTCGAGTGGTTTCTGTTACGGTCGAGTGACATTCATTCTTCTGGGTGGAATGTTTCTGGTTGAGTGGATGATGGTATCCTTCGAATGCTTCTGACTTTAAGATGATGTCCTTGGGGAGGGTATCTAGGTCAGGCCTATGACCCTACCCTAGGTACATAGCTTCATCACTTACTACCTTACGTTCCGCTCTATCGGCTAGGGTAGTAAAGGGAGAACTACTGCGATTGTGTTTCTGGTTTATCCGAGCAAACACCTCAGTAGAGAAAGCCAAAAACTGACTGTCATGATGCGGCGAGAGCTGGTCAGCTATTCGGAGGTTGAAAATCTTTTGTGATTTTTTTCGCATTATGCGACGAATCGGCCTTCACCCGATCAGGTGTCTACAACACCCTAGTCCCGATTAAATACTAACTAGGGGCTGCGCCTACATTTCTATTATCAAACTCCTATGGCTAAGTGAGGGTGATAAAGCCACATAGTCCAATTGCCTGGTTCGTTGCGCTAAACACCTCCTTCAAGGACCAAATTTTTGGATAAAGAGTGTTTAGATTCATCCCTAACACCCCCGTACTACCTACGTGTGGGGGCTGAAGCCGATGACTGGCCAACTCTCAGTTTTAACGAAACGGCCGCACAGGAGGTAAAATCTTAAAATAACAAGCATTATATTACATAACGGCTCTGTTTCATAATACAGGAAGGGACAATATGAATGACTTCATTCAAAGATAATGTCTTTTGAACACTGCCCCTCTACAATACGGGATCCCTTCAGGACATCTTCAAAATACCGCTCGGGCGTGCGGTGCTCCTTGGCCACGGGCGGTCCCTCGGTCACGAGCTTGACGACGTCCATCTTCGCCCATTGTATCTTGACACGGGCGAAGGCCATCCGCGCACCTTCGATGCAGATCGATCGCTTGATGGCATCAAGCCGAGGCCAGGCATTGACCAGCCACTTCACGAGCCCGAAGTAGCTGCTGGGTATGGCTTCGGCAGGCCATAGCCGGATTATCAAATCCTTCATGGCTAGTTCGGCCACCCTATGCAGTTCGACCAGCTGTTTTAGCTGATTGCTAAAGGGCACCGGATGTTCTGGCGCAAGGTATTGCGACCAAAATAGCGTCTCCGCCGAGCTCCCCTCTTCGGCTCGGAAGAACTCCGCAGCATCGGAAACACTACGTGGCAGATCCACAAATGCCCCTGGAGAACTCCAAATCCGGGTCAGTAAGAGGTACCTTTTCTTCACATACTTGCTCTGCATTATAAAAGCCTTACTTGCCGCGATTTTCCTAGACTCCTGGATTTCCTGGAGGGCGCCCTGGGCTTTGACCTGGGCTTCTTGCGCACTTTGGCGGGCCTTGGCAAGTTCAGACTTTTGATCCGCAATGTTGCGCTCCAAGGACTCGCGTTTCTTCAGGGCGTCCTGGAGCTCTTGGTGGACCTCACCGACCCTGGCCTCGTGCTTTTCGCGGCGGCTTGTTCCTTGGCCGCTCTATCCTCGGCCTCGGCCAGCGCCTTCTTGAGGGTCTCCACCTCAGTCGCTGCTCCTACAAATATCATGGCACTCTGATTAACACAAACAATTCATATCTCTCTATATATCTAAGCAGGTCATTAAATACCTTGCTCATCCTCCAGCTGCTTTCTTGCTTGGCCGAGCTCCTACTCGGCCCGCTCCAGCCTCTGCTTCAGTCCGGAGACTTCGGCAGCATGAGAAGTCGCGGCCAGCAGCGACACCTGCTTATTCACATAGACATGTATGGTTAGTCTCCTACGAAAGTTATTTGATCCTCTGTCCGGCTTTTCTTTCCGAACCGGACAGAATCTCAGGGGCTACTGTCTATACTGTGACATTCTTCTCAATTGCATCGCTCACCTCAAAGCCTGTTCGAAGGCTGGTGCAGGCTTCGGTCAGTCCGCTCTTAACGGACTGAACCCTCTCAACCACCTTACCCATAAGGATACGGTGTTCCTCAACAATGGAAGCGCCTCGTAGCGCTTCCAGCAGATTATCCGGTGCCTCTGGATGGACAGAGGTCACCGGCAGAATAGGCACACCTCCTTCTTTCGAAGGAGGCTGCTTGCCTGATTTCGGAGCCGTGTGGGTCTCCAGAATGGTATTCAGCTGGGGGACGGATTGGATATGGCCCCCATCGCCAGTCTCCATGGGGATTTTCTCCCCCATGTGTTCGGAAGCCGAGGGATCACCCTTTGGCGCCACCCTGACGGCCTCCTGAACCTCTCCCTGGCCTGGGAAGGTCCTTTGGGACAGCACCTCGGTGTCGCCCTTGGCCTTGGGAGAGTAAGCCGCCGGCAGCGACTCGCTGGCCATCGCCTTTGAATCCAGCGAACCCCCCGATGAGGATTGCTGGGAGCTGTCGTGTGCTGGGCTACAGTGCATGATTCAACATGTTAAAACCATGGAATAAAGGAGCTGGATATATGTGTGCATCTTTGAGTACTTATGATTCGGCCAGGGGCTTATCCCTGGGGCGCCACTCGGAGCTGCTATCAGTGTCCCCCGCGGAGTTATCCGCGAGGGAAACCTTCCCCTTCTTGGACGCTTCTACCTCCAGATGCGTGGAGGCCGTCCTTTTCTTCCATCCCCCTCGGGGGGAGAATTGCTTTCCTCCTCCTCCTCGTCGTCCTCGATGGGGAGGAGTGGGTCTCGGCGTCTTCGGACGTCACGTCCGAAGCGCCCTTACATCAGAGGCCACTTCTGGTCTCATTGGCCTTTTTCTTTGGCGCCTGGTAGGGCGCCAGAACTAGCATCTTTGTCAGAAGCGGGATAGCTGGTTCCTCGGGCAGCGGAGCCGGACACTGAATCCGCTCCGCCCTCTTTGTCCAGCCCTAAAAACATAAATGGGGAAGTTTAGACATCTCCCTTGTGTAAGCATGTAAGGGATACACCTTGAAACACGAAAGACTTACTGGACTAGCAGAATGGGCTAGGTCGTGGCCACAGTCTTCAGTCGTCTTCGGCCACGTCTCGTTGGCCTTAAAGAGCACCTTCCAGATGTCTTCATGCGTAGTTCCGAAGAACTGTTGCAAGGTCTGGTGCTCGGCCGGATCGAACTCCCACAAATTGGCAGTCCGGCTTTGGCATGGAAGGATCCGACGAACTAGCATCACCTAGATCACATTGACGAGCTTGATGTTCTTGTCGACCATGCTCCTAATGCGCGTCTGAAGCGTTGTCAGCTCGTCCGACGAAGACCAGTCCAGGCCCTTCTCTAGCCAGGAGGTGAGCCGCATCGGGGCTCTAGACTGGAATTCGGGAGCCGCGGCCCTGGTGGCATTGCGAGGCTCTGTGACATAGAACCACTGCTGTTGCCACCCTTTGACGGTTTCCACGAAGGTACCTTTTGTTGGGTAACGTAGTAATTTCAAAAAAATTCCTACGCGCACGCAAGATCATGGTGATGCAAAGCAACGAGAGGGGAGAGTGTTGTCTACGTACCCTCGTAGACCGTAAGCGGAAGCGTTATATCAAGGCGGTTGATGTAGTCATACGTCTTCACGATCGGACCGATCCAAGTACCGAAAGCACGGCACCTCCGAGTTCTGCACACGTTCGGCTCGGTGACGCCCTCGCCTTCTCGATGCAGCAAGAGGGGCGAAGTAGTAGATGAGTTCCAGCAGCACGATGACATGGTGACGGTGTTGGTGAAGAACAATCTCCGCAGGGCTTCGCCTAAGCACTACGGAAACTATGACGGAGGATAAACTAGAGGGGACGGGGTTGCCGGCACACGGCTTGGTGTTTCTTGATGTGTCTTGGGTGCTAGCCCTACCCCTCTATTTATATGTTGAGCCTTGGGGTCAAAACTTGGAGTAAAAGCCTCCATAAAGTCGGTTTCACCCGAAAGGCAAGAGTCCTTCTCGGACACCAGGGCCAGACGCCAGGGTTCCCGGCGTCTGGACCCAGACGCCAGGGACCCTGGCGTCTGGCCCCTGGACTCCGCAGAACTTCCTTTTGCGCTTTCCAAAAACCTCATGGGATTTCCCCTTTGGCCCAGATAAAGTGTTCTTGTGCCCAAACATTTCAGGAAACATCCGGAACCCCTTCTGATGGATTCTGGAACCTTTCCGGAGATCAAACACTACTATCCACATATCAATCTTTACTTCCGGACCATTCCGGAGTCCCTCGTCATATCCGTGATCTCATCCAAAAATCCGAACAACATTCGGTCACCAACATACATAACTCATAGTACTATATCGTCAACGAACATTAAGCGTGCGGACCCTATGGGTTCGAGAACTATGTAGACATGACCGAGACACCTCTCTGGTCAATAACCAATAGCGGGACCTGGATGCCCATATTGGCTCCTACATATTCTATGAAGATCTTTATCGGTCAGATCACATAACAACATACGTTGTTCCCTTTGTCATCGGTATGTTACTTGCCCGAGATTCGATCGTCGGTATCTCAATACCTAGTTCAATCTCGTTACCGGCAAGTCTCTTTACTCGTTCTGTAATACATCATCCCGTAACTAACTCATTAGTTGCAATGCTTGCGAGGCTTATAGTGATGTGCATTACCGAGTGGGCCCAGAGATACCTCTCCGACAATCGAAGTGACAAATCCTAATCTCGAAATACGCCAACCCAACAAGTACCTTCGGAGACACCTGTAGAGCACCTTTATAATCACCCAGTTACGTTGTGACATTTGGTAGCACACAAAGTGTTCCTCCGGTAAACGGGAGTTGCATAATCTCATAGTCATAGGAACATGTATAAGTCATGAAGAAAGCAATAGCAACATACTAAACGATCGAGTGCTAAGCTAACGGAATGGGTCAAGTCAATCACATCATTCTCCTAATGATGTGATCCCGTTAATCAAATAACAACTCTTTGTCCATGGTTAGGAAACATAACCATCTTTGATTAACGAGCTAGTCAAGTAGAGGCATACTAGTGACACTCTGTTTGTCTATGTATTCACACATGTATCAAATTTCCGGTTAATACAATTCTAGCATGAATAATAAACATTTATCATGAAATAAGGAAATAAATAATCACTTTATTATTGCCTCTAGGGCATATTTCCTTCAGTCTCCCACTTGCACTAGAGTCAATAATCTAGTTCACATCGCCATGTGATTTAACATCAATAGTTCACATCACCATGTGATTAACACCCATAGTTCACATCGTCATGTGACCAACACCCAAAGGGTTTACTAGAGTCAATAATCTAGTTCACATCGCTATGTGATTAACACCCAAAGAGTACTAAGGTGTGATCATGTTTTGCTTGTGAGATAATTTTAGTCAACGGGTCTGTCACATTCAGATCCGTAAGTATTTTGCAAATTCCTATGTCCACAATGCTCTGCACGGAGCTACTCTAGCTAATTGCTTCCACTTTCTATGTATCTAGACCGAGACTTAGAGTCATCTAGATTAGTGTCAAAACTTGCATCTACGTAACCCTTTACGACGAACCTTTTGTCACTTCCATAATCGAGAAACATATCCTTATTCCACTAAGGATAATTTTGACCGCTGTCCAGTGATCTACTCCTAGATCACTATTGTATTCCCTTGCCAAAATCAGTGTAGGGTATACAATAGATCTGGTACACAGCATGGCATACTTTATAGAACCTATGGCCGAGGCATAGGGAATGACTTTTATCTTCTGCCGTGGTCGGGCTTTGAGTCTTACTCAATTTCACACCTTGTAACACAGGCAAGAACTCTTTCTTTGACTGTTCCATTTTGAACTACTTCAAAATCTTGTCAAGGTATGTACTCATTGAAAAAACTTATCAAGCGTTTTGATCTATCTCTATAGATCTTGATGCTCAATATGTAAGCAGCTTCACCGAGGTCTTTCTTTGAAAAACTCCTTTCAAACACTCCTTTATGCTTTGCAGAATAATTCTACATTATTTCCGATCAACAATATGTCATTCACATATACTTATCAGAAATGTTGTAGTGCTCCCACTCACTTTCTTGTAAATACAGGCTTCACCGCAAGTCTGTATAAAACTATATGCTTTGATCAACTCATCAAAGCGTACATTCCAACTCCGAGATGCTTGCACCAGTCCATAAATGGATCGCTGGAGCTTGCACATTTTGTTAGCACCTTTAGGATTGACAAAACCTTCTGGTTGCATCATATACAACTCTTCTTTAAGAAATCCATTAAGGAATGTAGTTTTGACATCCATTTGCCAGATTTCATAAAATGTGGCAATTTTCTAACATGATTCAGACAGACTTAAGCATCGCTGCGAGTGAGAAAATCTCATCGTAGTCAACACCTTGAACTTTGTCAAAAACCTTTTTCGACAAGTCTAGCTTTGTAGATAGTAACACTACTATCAGCGTCCGTCTTCCTGTTGAAGATCCATTTATTTTCTATGGCTTGCCGATCATCGGGCAAGTCAACCAAAGTCCACACTTTGTTCTCATACATGGATCCCATCTCAATTTCATGGCCTCAAGCCATTTTGCGGAATGTGGGCTCACCATCGCTTCCTCATAGTTCGTAAGTTCGTCATGGTCAAGTAACATGACCTCCAGAACAGGATTACCGTACCACTCTGGTGCGGATCTCACTCTGGTTGACCTACGAGGTTCGGTAGTAACTTGATCCGAAGCTTCATGATCATCATCATTAACTTCCTCACTAATTGGTGTAAGCATCACTGGAACTGATTTTAGTGATGAACTACTTTCCAATTCGGGAGAAGGTACAGTTACCTCATCAAGTTATACTTTCCTCCCACTCACTTCTTTCGAGAGAAACTCCTTCTCTAGAAAGGATCCATTCTTAGCAACGAATATCTTGCCTTTGGATCTGTGATAAAAGGTGTACCCAATAGTAACTTTTGGGTATCCTATGAAGACGCACTTTTCCGATTTGGGTTTGAGCTTATCAGGATGAAACTTTTCACATAAGCATCGCAACCCCAAACTTTAAGAAACGACAGTTAGGTTTTTTGCTAAACCACAGTTCATACGGTGTCGTCTCAACGGATTTTGATGGTGCCCTATTTAACGTGAATGTAGCTGTCTGTAATGCATAACCCCAAAACGATAGTAGTAGATCGGCAAGAGACATCATAGATCGCACCATATCTAATAAAGTACGGTTATGACGTTCGGACACACCATTATGCTGTGGTGTTCCAGGCGGCACGAATTTGTGAAACTATTCCACATTGTTTTAATTGAAGACCAAACTCGTAACTCAAATATTCGTCTCCGCGACCAGATCGTAGAAACTTTATTTTCTTGTTATGATGATTTTCAACTTCACTATGAAATTCTTTGAATTTTTCAAATGTTTCAGACTTATGTTTCATTAAGTAGATATACCCATATCTGCTTAAATCATTTGTGAAGGTGAGGAAATAACGATATCCGCCGCGAGCCTCAACATTCATCGGACCACATACATCTGTATGTATGATTTCCAACAAATCTGTTGCTCGCTCCATAGTTCCGGAGAACGGCGTTTTAGTCATCTTGCCCATGAGGCATGGTTCGCAAGTACCAAGTGATTCATAATCAAGTGATTCCAAAAGTCCATCAGTATGGAGTTTCTTCATGTGCTTTACACCAATATGACCCAAACGGCAGTGCCATAAATAAGTTGGACTATCATTATTAACTTTGCATCTTTTGGCTTCAATATTATGAATATGTGTATCACTACGATCGAGATCCAACAAACCATTTTCATTGTGTGTATGACCATAGAAGGTTTTATTCATGTAAACAGAACAACAATTATTCTCTAACTTAAATGAATAACCGTATTGCAATAAACATGATCAAATCATATTCATGCTCAACGCAAACACTAAATAACATTTATTTTAGGTTCATCACTAATCCCGAAAGTATAGGGAGTGTGCGATGATGATCATATCAATCTTGGAACCACTTCCAATACACATCGTCACTTCACCCTTAGCTAGTCTCTGTTCATTCTGCAACTCCCGTTTCGAGTTACTACTTTTAGCAACTGAACCAGTATCAAATACCGAGGGGTTGCTATAAACACTAGTAAAGCACACATCAATAACATGTATATCGAATATACTTTTGTTCACTTTGCCATCCTTCTTATCCACCAAATACTTGGGGTAGTTCCGCTTCCAGTGACCAATCCTTTGCAGTAGAAGCACTTAGTCTCAGGCTTAGGTCCAGACTTGGGCTTCTTCACTTGAGCAGCAACTTGCTTGCCGTTCTTCTTGAAGTTCCTCTTCTTCCTGTTGCCCTTTTCTTGAAACTAGTAGTCTCGTCAACCATCAACACTTGATGTTTTTCTTGATTTCTACCTTCGTCGATTTCAGCATCACGAAGAGCTTGGGAATTGTTTCTGTTATCCCTTGCATATTATAGTTCATCACGAAGTTCTACTAACTTGGTGATGGTGACTAGAGAATTCTGTCAATCACTATCTTATCTGGAAGATTAACTCCCACTTGATTCAAGCGATTGTAGTACCCAGACAATCTGAACACATGCTTACTGCTTGAGCTATTCTCCTCCATCTTTTAGCTATAGAACTTGTTGGAGACTTCATATCTCTCAACTCGGGTATTTGCTTGAAATATTAACTTCAACTCCTGGAACATCTCATATGGTCCATGACGTTCAAAACGTCTTTGAAGTCCCGATTCTAAGCCGTTAAGCATGGTGCACTAAACTCCTGCAATAGGTCTGTCACCTAGCGGTGCATCAAGGACATAATTCTTCTGTGCAGCAGTGAGGATAATCCTCAGATCATGGATCCAATCCGCATCTTTGCTACTAACATCTTTCAACATAATTTTTCTCTAGGAACATATCAAAAATAAACACAGGGAAGCAACAACGCGAGCTATTGATCTACAACATAGATATGCTAATACTACCAGGACTAAGTTCATGATAAATTAAAGTTCAATTAATCATATTACTTAAGAACTCCCACTTAGATAGACATCCCTCTAATCCTCTAAGTGATCACGTGATCCAAATCAACTAAACCATGTCCGATCATCACGTGAGATGGAGTAGTTTCAATGGTGAACATCACAATGTTGATCATATCTACTATATGATTCACGCTCGACCTTTCGGTCTCCGTGTTCCGAGGCCATATCTATTATATGCTAGGCTCGTCAAGCTTAACCTCAGTATTCCGCGTGTGCAACTATTTTGCACCCGTTGTATTTGAACGTAGAGCCTATCACACCCGATCATCACGTGGTGTCTCAGCACGAAGAACTTTCGCAACGGTGCATACTCAGGGAGAACACTTATACTTTGATAATTTAGTGAGGGATCATCTTATAATGCTACAGTCAATCAAAGCAAGATAAGATGCATAATAGATAAACATCACATGCAATCAATATAAGTGATATGATATGGCCATCATCATCTGGTGCTTGTGATTTCCATCTCCGAAGCACCGTCATGATCACCATCGTCACTGGTGCGACACCTTGATCTCCATCATAGCATCGTTGTCGTCTCGCCAATTCTTATGCTTCTACGACTATCGCTACCGCTTAGTGATAAAGTAAAGCATTACAGGGCGATTGCATTGCATACAATAAAGAGACAACCATATGGCTCCTGCCAGTTGCCGATTACAAAACATGATCATCTCATACAATAAAATTTAGCATCATGCTTTGACCATATCACATCACAACATGCCCTGCAAGAACAAGTTAGACATCCTCTACTTTGTTGTTGCAAGTTTTTACGTGGCTGCTACTGGGCTTAGCAAGAACCGTTCTTACCTACGCATCAAAACCACAATGATAGTTTGTCAAGTTGTGCTGTTTTAACCTTCGCAAGGACCGGGCGTAGCCACACTCGGTTCAACTAAAGTTGGAGAAACTGACACCCGCCAGCCACCTCTGTGCAAAGCACGTCGGTAGAACCAGTCTCGCGTAAGCATACGCGTAATGTCGGTCCGGGCCGCTTCATCCAACAATACCGCCAAACCAAAGTATGACATGCTGGTAAGCAGTATGACTTATATCGCCCACAACTCACTTGTGTTCTACTCGTGCATATAACATCAACGCATAAAACCTGGCTCGGATGCCACTGTTGGGTAACGTAGTAATTTCAAAAAATTTCCTACGTGCACACAAGATCATGGTGATGCAAAGCAACGAGAGGGGAGAGTGTTGTCTACGTACCCTCGTAGACCGTAAGCGGAACCGTTATATCAACGCGGTTGATGTAGTCGTACGTCTTCACGATCCGACCGATCCAAGTACCGAAAGCACGTCACCTCCAAGTTCTGCACACGTTCGGCTCGGTGACGTCCTCGCCTTCTCGATCCAGCAAGAGGGGCGAAGTAGTAGATGAGTTCCGGCAGCACGACGGCGTGGTGATGGTGTTGGTGAAGAACAATGTCCGCAGGGCTTCGCCTAAGCACTACGGAAACTATGACAGAGGATAAACTAGAGGGGACGGGGTTGCCGGCACACAGCTTGGTGTTTCTTGATGTGTCTTGGGTGCTAGCCCTACCCCTCTATTTATATGTTGAGCCTTGGGGTCGAAACTTGGAGTAAAAGCCTCCACAAAGTCAGTTTCACCCGAAAGGCAAGAGTACTTCTCGGACTCCAGGGCCAGACGCCAGGGTTCCCGGCGTCTGGACCCAGACGCCAGGGACCCTGGCGTCTGGCCCCTGGACTCCGCAAAATTTCCTTTTGCGCTTTCCAAAAACCTCGTGGGCTTTCCCCTTTGGCCCAGATAAAGTGTTTTTGTGCCCAAACATTTCGGGAAACATCCGGAACCCCTTCCGATGGATTCCGGAACCTTTCCGGAGATCAAACACTACTATCCACATATCAATCTTTACTTCCGGACCATTTCGGAGTTCCTCGTCATATCCGTGACCTCATCAAAAACTCCGAACAACATTCGGTCACCAACATACATAACTCATAGTACTATATCGTCAACGAACATTGAGCGTGCGGACCCTACGGGTTCGAGAACTATGTAGACATGACCGAGACACCTCTCTGGTCAATAACCAATAGCGGGACCTGGATGCCCATATTGGCTCCTACATATTCTACAAAGATCTTTATCGGTGAGATCACATAACAACATACGTTGTTCCCTTTGTCATCGGTATGTTACTTGCCCGAGATTCGATCGTTGGTATCTCAATACCTAGTTCAATCTCGTTACCGGCAAGTCTCTTTACTCGTTCTGTAATACATCATCCCGCAACTAACTCATTAGTTGCAATGCTTGCAAGGCTTATAGTGATGTGCATTACCGAGTGGGCCCAGAGATACCTCTCCGACAATCGGAGTGACAAATCCTAATCTCGAAATACGCCAACCCAACAAGTACCTTCGGAGACACCTGTAGAGCACCTTTATAATCACCCATTTACGTTGTGACGTTTGGTAGCAGACAAAGTGTTCCTCCGGTAAATGGGAGTTGCATAATCTCATAGTCATAGGAACATGTATAAGTCATGAAGAAAGCAATAGCAACATACTAAACGATCGAGTGCTAAGCTAACAGAATGGGTCAAGTCAATCACATCATGCTCCTAATGATGTGATCCCGTTAATCAAATAACAACTCTTTGTCCATGGTTAGGAAACATAACCATGTTTGATTAACGAGCTAGTCAAGTAGAGGCATACTAGTGACACTCTGTTTGTCTATGTATTCACACATGTATCAAGTTTCCGGTTAATACAATTCTAGCATGAATAATAAACATTTATCATGAAATAAGGAAATAAATAATAACTTTATTATTGCCTCTAGGGCATATTTCCTTCACCTTTGGGCCATGTGACATTGGGCATCTTGCTCACCATGGCGCCTCCGCACTCCGCGTGTTCGCCACCCACCACCTTTGGCTTCACATTAAAGATCTTTAGCCACAATCCAAAGTGGTGTGGGATGCGAAGGAAGGCCTCGCACACGACAATGAATGCTGAGATGTTGAGGAAGGAGTTGGGGGCCAGATCGTGGAAATCTACCCTGTAGTAGAACATGAGTCCGCGGACAAATGGGTGAAGAGGGAATCCCAATCCGCGGACGAAGTGAGGGATGAATACCACCCTCTCATGGGTCTCCGGGGTGGGGATGATCTGCCCCTGGGCTGGAAGCCGGTGAGCGATTTCCGGGGCTAAGTACCCGGCCTCCCGGAGCTTGGTGATGTCCTTCTCCTTGACGGAGGAAACCATCCACTTGCCCTGCGCTCCAGATCCGGACATGACTGGAGTGCTTTCTTGACGCGGAAAGGATGAGAACTTGGGCGCTGAGCTCGAGAATGGGTAGGCAGAGAGAGAAGGCGTGGGTGGATAAGGGTGAACCCTTATCTCCTTATAAAGGTAGCGAATATCAAGCGCCTCCCCACTCGCCTATTCCCCAAGGGCCGAATAGACAGCACGGTTGGATTACCCACGCCGGTATTGATGAGAATCCCGCAATAAGGGGACACGATCTCTGCTTTGACAAGACGTGCCAATAAAACCGCATCTCGAAATATGGAGCGGGAGGCTAAAAAACAGTCCAAAATAATGACCGGGCAGGGACGTGATGTCACGCTACAAAAGTTGTCGACAGATTGGACTTGTGAAATGTTATACTCTCTGCGGTTGTGTGTGTGGTGCTTGTTTTGCAGAGCCGGACACGTTTTTGGTGTTTGAAGGATACTTTGAAGTGATCGGAGGAGGAACCCGCCTTGCAATGCCAAAGACATTCTGCGCGTCGGACACCTCATCATTGAAGCCTGGTTCAGGGGCTACTGAGGGAGTCCTGGATTAAGGCGTCCTTGGGCGTCCGACCTGTTGGACATGGGCTGGACTGATGGGCTGTGAAGATACAAGACAGAAGACTCTCTCCCATGTCCGGATGGGACTCTCCTTGGCGTGGATGGCAAGCCTGGCGTTCGGATATGAAGATTCCTTTCTCTGTAACCAACTTTGTAAAACCCTAGTCCCCCCCGGTGTCTATATAAATCGGAGGGTTTAGTTCGTAGTGGCAATCATAATCATACAGGCTAGACTTCTAGGGTTTTAGCCATTACGATCTCATGGTAGATCAACTCTTGTAATACTTGAATTCATCAAGATCAATCAAGCAGGAAGTAGGGTATTACCTCCATAGAGAGGGCCCAAAACTGGGTAAACATCGTGTCCCCTGTCTCCTGTTACCATCGATCTTAGATGCACATTTCGGGACCCCCTACCCGAGATCCACCGGTTTTGACACCGATAGGAACCCCATGATTTGTTTTGTTGAGTCCCTTTTGTAGTGTAGTGAGAATATGTCCAGTTTTAATTGCTATATTTGGTTGTTTGCAGTATGCCTTGTTTATTTTAGTTGTTCACAATGTGATGCTCTATATGTGCAATTATTTACTGTGCAGTACATTTCATCAATCAAGTTTTAAACATACCGATAGGAATGCATGTATTTGCTTGTTGTTAAGCCTGTTATAGCTAGCATATGCCTCTTTTAAAGTTTTTTGATTGTTCGGTTGTTTGTAGTTAGCATATGTCCAGTTTCAAATGCTATCTTTGGTTGTTCGTAGTATGCCTTGTTTATTCCAGTTATTCACAACATGATGTTCTATATGTGCAAGTATGAACTGTGCAGTTCAATTTCATCAGTACCAGTTTCAACAATACCACTATGAATGACTACATTTGGTTGCTGCATCTTGTAGTTAACACGCCTTTCCATTTTTATATAACAATAACCAGTGTACTTAGACCGGCACAATACCAGTTTGAATGACTATGTTTGCTTGTTGTTAAATGTTAGGCATGTTGCAGTTAACACACCTTTCCACTTGTCTTGCTTTACTAGCGTGCTTAAACCTGCACACTGAAGCTATATTTTGGAGATTATTTTGTCTGCCATAGATAATTTTGGTTGATGTTTAGCTGTTGTGCTTAACATGCCTCTCGATGTACCTACACAGGACAATTTTGGGAACGACTACTGTTTTCCATTGATGTTAGTTTCATCCCATGGCTTAATTATACTCACTGTTCAGCATATCGGTAGCTGGTACCATATAGGCCAGGGGCTAATAAGGGACTAATCGGTGAATCAGACTTTTAACTGAATATATATGTAACCCATTTATCGTTATGTTAACTAGGGCGATATGTAATATATCCTAGGCTACACAGCAACATGCAATGTACTTAATGTCTAAATATGCAATCCTAGGCTACATAGCAACAAAGAAGAGTGTTACCTTAATGTTCTGATGATGTCTAGATATACGTAGAAGAGCAGCAGCAACAACAAAACAACACGACCCTGTTTGGATACTCAACTTACACTACTGCAGGAGACTGCTAACGCGACACTACGATCAGAGACCCTTTGTCGAAACTGTGTGAGATGCAATAATCGCAAACGGTGGTGTAAAAACCGTCAAAAAAGGTGCAAAACATTTGCGATGATGGCTGCATCAAACACGGTTAAGATTTTAGTTGCGTGTGCGATGCAGGGTATACGGTTAATCCATTCAAACTGTCTGTGATGAGTCAGCAACAGAAACGAGTAGCCATAACAATGTGTGTGTGATGCAGGACACATGGTTAATCCATTTGAACTGTTTGCGATGAGGTAGAACAACAGAAACGGGCAGCCATATCAATGTGTGTGCGATAGATGACATACTTTTAACTCAGACGAACTGTTTTCGATTGGGGAACACAACAGAAACGGTTCAACTTAACAAGATGTGTGTGATATGCAGCATACAGTTCACATGGATGAACTGTTTGCGATGAGCCAAAAGAACACAAACGAGTCATGTAAACAAGATGTGTGTGATACGTGGCAAACAGCTGACTCGGATGAACTGTTTGCGATGAGAAATTACAACACAGACGGTCAATACATTTACTTCGTGTGTGATTCTGTGTGTACAAAAAACTTTGAAAAATGCAAACTAGTTGCTTGCGGTGGCTAGGAGTATCGCACACGATGCGTCTGCGATTACTCGTGTGCGATGATTACTATGTTACACATACGTTTCCTTATGTGAACATGTGTGTGAATTTGCAATATGGACAATTAATGCAAATGCCTTCTGGACATCGGGCACATGCTTAAACTCAATGAATTGTGTACGATACTAATACTTTTCATGAAAATTTATGAACTTGGGTAACAACATTTGAGTAACATATATATAGTGGTTACACTATTCGACAAAAGGAGGATCTTCGTAACACGGTTTTGACAACCATATGGTCCATATCTACATACTTAACATAGTAACAACTATCACATTATAAGTGGCTAAGGGCCAACAACCATATGGTCCATATCTACATACTAACATATATAGTAACAGCTAGCACATTTTAAGAGGCTGAGGGCCAACAAACACAACTATCCACTGAAAGCAGCTTGATCACGGCGACTCGGCATCTCGTCAATGAAAAGGAAGAGCCCTCCTGTGCCTTGGTAGAGCAGGAGTAGAACAGTGTCTCCAATTTTCCAATATGGATGCATTGCCACGAGAAGCGAGAACTTGTTAATTTGGATGGTTCCATTTTTGCGGGAAATGCAGTACCTTGCAATCACTTTGGCGTTATTAGCAGGCACAAGTGTAATTCGACCACGCTGGGAAATCGATCCAGGAACGGCTACAGGGGGCAATTTCTGTTGACATGTAGAATAAAAAACAATTGTAACATATCGTTGAAGATATATATAGTTTATGAGCATCAACATTAAAATAAGACTTTTTACCAGCGCTTTGTGCACACAATTGGTCTTGTTCAGTGTGTGCACAATAGGTCTAATTAATCCCATCCAAAATCCAGCGTTCATACGATGTGCTATCTCTGTCAGATTATCAACAAAGTTTATGACATGCTTCAAGTCCTTCCAGTGAAATTTGGTACGCTTAGTAACATACAGATTGTTCACTATGCATCCAACATATCCTGCTTAAAAGGTGGAAAGGTATTATTTATTCAGAACATGGCAGAAGAATATATAGTGCGCATGAATTGGTAAACATAATTTGCTACTGCCTAGGAACGGAGTCAGAATATGATATCACAATTGGTTTCTTAAATAGTGATCAATTGGTTGCTTAAATAGTGATCAATTGGTTACTTAAATAGTAATATGACAACATGGAGAAAGTTGAAAGGACACTAACCTTGATCAGACTTTGATCGGCTGATCACGCTGGGGAAGTAAACATCCATGTTAATTAGACCAGGCTGTGATGCACGCACTAGAATTTTATTGCCAGCTTCCAGTTCATAACACTTAGACATTTTTCTCCAAAGGTCCGCATTAAAATAGGAGTGACCATCTTTATCAAGTTTTACGTTAACCGTCATTGTAAATCCATGTTGCGTTGTCAATATGACATCCTGGGAGTCATCAGCAAAGTAAAGCCCAAGATTTCCTTCTACTTCTATTCTTGCAAAGCAAGGGATGTACTGCTTAAAATGAAAATTAAGATCGTAAATTAGATATATTGAAATAACCGAGAAATATGCAAATATGGGAGTAACTGATAGAACATATCCATATATAGATGCAAGCAAAGTACAAAAATATAGAATTAAAAATAGGTAATGTAACAAAGATTTGATGCAAATATATAGATAATGTAGCAACAGACGGTATATGTTCACAAATTTAGGCCATGCCGACCGTGGTAGGTTGAGATTGAACATACCGAGCGCTCCCTGAAGTCATCCGGAATGGTGAGATAGAACTTTGTTTCCGACTGGCCACGACCACAGTTGCCTGATTTGTGCTCGCACTGTGCACACATGAATGAACACCCACGAATCAGCTAGAACAAAAATGATTCCACGGTGATTTCCGCCGGTTGATTAACAGCGATGGACGGACTGCGATAAGAGATGAGTGAATATTTTGCTAATTAAGTTGATTACCTTCTCCATGAGAAAAATCCCTGTCCCAATCCCGCAGAAAATCCCAGTCGACCAGAGTCTAGAATGTCGGTGCAGACAGGTGGCGGAAAGCGGTGGAGGCGAAATCCGGTGCCGTTTGCAGCGCGACCTACGCCCGCCGCCAACAACCGTCGAGCTTAGGGTGCAGAGTGGCGGAGAAGTCCGCGGCGAGTGAGTGGGGACAAAGTGGGCGAGGGTTTTCTTTTCCTTTTGCATGTGTGAGTGAACACACACGGTTCGCAGATGCGACGGAGATGAATCGCGTGCGATAGTAAATCACCGAGATTGAATGGGAATCCAAATTTCCTTTGTCCTACATCCATGATTTTTTTTCTACGATGAACATAAACCCTGCTAATCACCGTGTTCAAATTTGAGACTTTTCGGGGTTCATTTACAATATTTAGGGGATTATGTGCATTTTGTAGGCATTAATGCACGTAATTCAAATTCAAACAATTGGTGCATGAAAGGGTGCACAAGAATGGTCTGGAAAAACCATATTCGTGGTATTTAGTCATTTCTCAAGCCTTTTACAAGGAATGGGCAGAAATTTCAATGGAATACGTGGCAATAGTCAACCACAAACGCGTCATTTACTGGGTTATCAACTATAGAATAATGAAATATGTGCTTGAAAAACATGACGGCTGGCATGGTGCCATGGTATGGCCTCATCCTGCCCTGGTTAAAAGCTGAAAAGGTTTGATTTATGTCATCATGCACGCCCTTCATTAATCAAACCATCACCGAGGAAGTTCAATGCTTTCGAGAGGGAAGTCACCAAGATTGAAGAGGAATCCAAATTTCCGTCCTAGTTTGTCATTCAGTTTTTTTTTCAACGATCAACATACCGCCTCAAATGAAATGTGTTCAAATTTGACATATTTCCGAACTCATTTACCATATTTAGGGGATTGTGTGCATTTTCTAGGCATTAATTATGCACATAATTCAAATTCGAACAATCAGTGCATGAAAAGGTGCACAAGAACGGTCTAGAAAACCATGCTCGTGCTATACAAAAAAGAAACACATGGTTGGAAAACATGACGCCTGGTGTGGTGCCATGGTATGGCCTCACCATGACCTGGTAAAAATTTGGAGCATGTTTTCCTTATGTCGTGATGTGCGCCTTTCATAAAACGAACCATCATCCGAGGAAGTTTCATGGTTTCGAGGGGGAAATCACCAAGATTGAAGGGGGATCCAAATTTACTTTGTCCTTTGTCCACGATTTTTTTCTATGATGAGCATACAACTTGCAAATCATCATGTTCAAATTTGGCACTTTTCCTGGTTCATTTGCCATATTTAGGGGATTATGTGCATTTCCTAGGCATTAATGCGCATAATTCAAGTTCAAACAATCGATGCATGAAAGGGTCCAGAAGAACGGCCTAAAAAACCATGCTCGTGCCATTTAGTAAATTCTCATGCCTTTTACAAGGAATGGACAGATATTTCGATGAAATGTGTGGCAATAGTCAACCACAAATGCCTATTTGTTGGGTTTTCAACTATGGAAAAATGAAATAAATGCATAAAAAACATGACGCCTAGCATGGTGCCATGGTATGACCTCACCATGCTCTGGTAAAAATTTGAGAAGGTATGGTTTATGTCATCATGCACGCCCTTCATAAATCGAACCATCACCGAGGAAGTTCCATGCTTTCGAAAGGGAAAATCCCCAAGCTTGAAGGGGAATCCTAATTTCCATCCTAGTTTGTCATTCAGTTTTTTTCCAACGATCAACATACCGCCTCAAATGCAACGTGTTCAAATTTGACATTTTCCCGGGCTCATTTACCATATTTAGGGGATTATGTGCATTTTCTAGGCATTAATGGACATAATTCAAATTCGAACAATCGGTGCATGCAAAGGTGCACAAGAATGGTCTGGAAAACCATGCTCATGTTATTTAGCACATTCTCATGCCTTTTACAAGGAATGGGCAGATATTTCAAGGAAATGTGTGGCAATAGTCAACCATAAACGCGTCGTTTACTCGGTTAACAACTATACAAAAAATGAAACACATGGTTGGAAAACATGACGCCTGGCGTGGTGCCATGGTATGGCCTCACCATGCCCTGGTAAAAATTGGAGAATGTTTTCCTTATGTCGTGATGCGCGCCTTTCATAAATTGAACCATCACCGAGGAAGTTTCATGGTTTCGACGGGGAAATCACCAAGATTGAAGGGGGATCCAAATTTCCTTTGTCCTTTGTCCATGCGTTTTTTTTTCTATGATGAGCATACAACCTGTAAATCACCGTGTTCAAATTTGGCACTTTTCCAGGTTCATTTGCCATATTTAGGGGATTATGTGCATTTCCTAGGCATTAATGCACATAATTCAAGTTCAAACAATCGATGCATGAAAGGGTCCAGAAGAACGGCCTAGAAAACCATGCTCGTGCCATTTAGTAAATTCTCATGCCTTTTACAAGGAATGGACAGATATTTCGATGAAATGTGTGGCAATAGTCAACCACAAATGCCGATTTGTTGGGTTTTCAACTATAGAAAAATGAAATAAATTCTTAAAAAACATGACGCCTGGCATGGTGCCATGGTATGACCTCACCATGCTCTGGTAAAAATTTGAGAAGGTTTGGTTTATGTCATCATGCACGCCCTTCATAAATCGAACCATCCCCGAGGAAGTTCCATGCTTTCGAGAGGGAAAATCCCCAAGCTTGAAGGGGAATCCTAATTTCCATCCTAGTTTGTCATTCAGTTTTTTTTCAACGATCAACATACCGCCTCAAATGCAACGTGTTCAAATTTGACATTTTCCCGGGCTCATTTACCATATTTAGGGGATTATGTGCATTTTCTAGGCATTAATGGACATAATTCAAATTCGAACAATCGGTGCATGCAAAGGTGCACAAGAACGGTCTGGAAAACCATGCTCGTGTTATTTAGCACATTCTCATGCCTTTTACAAGGAATGGGCAGATATTTCAAGGAAATGTGTGACAATAGTCAACCATAAACGCGTCGTTTACTCGGTTAACAACTATACAAAAAATGAAACATGACGCCTGGCGTGGTGCCATGGTATGGCCTCACCATGCCCTGGTAAAAATTGGAGAATGTTTTCCTTATGTCGTGATGCGCGCCTTTCATAAATTGAACCATCACCGAGGAAGTTTCATGGTTTCGACGGGGAAATCACCAAGATTGAAGGGGGATCCAAATTTCCTTTGTCCTTTGTCCATGCGTTTTTTCTATGATGAGCATACAACCTGTAAATCACCGTGTTCAAATTTGGCACTTTTCCAGGTTCATTTGCCATATTTAGGGGATTATGTGCATTTCCTAGGCATTAATGTGCATAATTCAAGTTCAAACAATCGATGCATGAAAGGGCCCACAAGAACGGCCTAGAAAACCATGCTTGTGCCATTTAGTAAATTCTCATGCCTTTTACAAGGAATGGACAAATATTTCGATGGAATGTGTGGCAATAGTCAACCACAAATGTCTGTTTGTTGGGTTTTCAACTATAGAAAAAATGAAATAAATGCTTAAAAACATGACACCTAGCATGGTGCCATGGTATGACCTCACCATGCCTTGGTAAAAATTTGAGAAGGTTTTGCTTATGTTCTCGTGCACGCCCTTCATAAATCGACCAATCACCAAGGAAGTTCCATGCTTTCGAAAGGGAAATCCTCAAGATTGAAGGGGAATCCAAATTTTCTTAGTTCTTTGCCCTAGAGTTTTTTTCTACGACATACATACACCGTGTAAATCACCATGTTCAAATTTGGCATTTTTCCGGGCTCATTTACCATATTTAGGGGATTATGTGCATTTTCTAGGCATTTAGCGCATATAAATCCAATCCAGCTACAGGTGCACGAGTGTGATGTGAGGGACGTGGATTGCCGTTCGATCACGGTGCATCCAATGGTGCACACGCGCGATCTGCATGGCTGGGGTTTCGGCCAATCATAACACAACACACAATAGGCTCAACGCACACTGTTTCCGGAAGCGACGGAGATGAACCGTGTGCGATAATGAACGAGCAAAATTGTAAGGGAAGCCAAATTTCTATTGTCGTTTGTGGTTGATCTCTTGAATACCACCGTACTGTACGGTTGCCTGGCCCCTCCGTCCCAGAGCTCTCTCCAGGCGTCGTCCATGGCACCGCGTCGCACAGTAACTGGTAAGGAAGCAATGGCATCCCGCCGCACCGCGTTCCTCGCCGCCCGCGACCACACACATGGTAAGGAAGCGATGGCATCTCGCCGCGCTGAGTTCATCACCGGCGGCGGCCAGACAGTTACATGGGCGGACTTTGAGGCTGCCATGGCCGAATGGGTGGTAGATAGGTGGCCAAAGCCGCACAGAAGGAGCGGAAATGGCAGAAAACAGTCAAGAAAAGAGAGTCCCGCCGCCGCAAGAAAAAAGAGGCCGCACGCCGTGGTGAGGAGAGCTTGGTGGAGATCGAAGCACGGTGGGCTGCCGCCTACAAGGCCGGGAAGGAGAACTCCGGTGTCTGGCCAGCATGCCCTGATGGCAGCATGTGAGAAGTAGTTCAAGTTTCTAGTATTAGAGCAAATTACCAGTAGTACTTTACGTTTGTAGTATTAATGTACAATGTCGGTAAGAGCATCCTTTGAGGGCTTTGAGCGTTGATTAGCATGTGTGCTCGTGTGCGTTTTTTGCGTTAATCATTAGAAGATCACAAAACACACGGTTTCTATGCCGTACCCGTCTACTTTTTTGCGTTAATGACCCATATGTCACTTACCTGTGCGATATTTCCTAATAAACCAGACGTACCATTGACCGAAAAAAATCAAGTACACGTGTACATTTTTTTGGAGACGGGATCTGCCAACTTTCTTTTTTCTCGCACATGAGTATTTTACGCGCTTCGTCTGTGTTGTGTGTTTCCCCCGCCCAAGTTTCAAATTTCGCACAGAAATTTTCATTAGGCGCGCGATTTCAGAATTTATTCCTCCAACCACATCCCCTTCCCCTCAGTATCCCCCTCCCTCGCTCCTCCCCCTACCGGCATCTCAAACCGCCGCCGCCGCACCCACAGCTTCAACCACATCTACGTTCTGCTCGGATCCAGTCAGGTAACCCACCGATCTCTATCACATCCTCGGCCTGGTTGCTTAAATGGCGCCTGCAAAACATCCTCATGCGTCCAAATCCCCCCTGCCAGGAGCTGATGGCGGTCCATGGCATGATGGCCGTTGTGCGTGTTGACCCAGAGGAACACCTCGCCTCCACTGCCGCCGCCGACATGGATGAAGTCCCGCAGTGACTACCCCCCAGGACTTAACAGGTAAGATCTGACCAGCTAAATCTTACCAATACCACTTGCAACGGCTATGATTTGTACGGTTGATGTATTAAGCATGTTCGTGCCTTGTTTATTTCAGTACTACACACTGTGTAATGTTCAAATATTACTGTGTCCAGCTCAATTTCACCAATACCAGCGACCAACTTATAATACATGACTCAGGATATCACTAGAGATGCTGCCCATTTGCTATTTTTAGTGGATGCTAACCCTGTTGCACTTAACATGCCTATCCATGTACTTACGCAGGGTCATAACGGCCGATGCTTTTGTTTGCCGTCGAGGTGAGATGCATCCCATGTCTTACAATATTTCACATAATTTGTGCAATTGCAGTTTAACTTCTACCCATTTACTGGTTGCCTGTAGGTACACATGTCAGTGGCACTGATCCACGCTTCGACCCGGAGGAACAACTCGCCTCCGCCGTCGCTGACTTTGGGCGAGCTCTGGCCAAGATGAAGTGCCCCAGCAACTACCTCTCAGGACTTACCAAGTATGTACCCACCAGTTCAATCTTACCAATACCAGTTACAATCAATGGCTATGTTTTGTACCGTCGATGTATTAAGCATGTTGTAGTAAACATGCCTAACACATTTTTGCTACTTTCCCTACCTTTTTATAGACATCTGGGTCATTCTCTGCTCTGGCAGCACCTGCCCTGTGATGTTTAACTATGCCAATTGCATTTTTATCTGTACCGGTTTCAATGGCCATTAAGCCTGTTGCAATTAACAGTTGTATCCATTTTTGAAGAGTTGTATTTCAATGGCTACAAACTAACAAAACATGAATTAGGATGTTGTTAAGTGTGTTGCAATTAACAGTTGTATCCATTTTTTAATCCATCCCTTTGCTACCGTGCTACTCTTTCGAAATGAAGATATCACTACAGATGCTGCCGTTTTATTACCATTTGCTATTTTTGGTGTATGTTAACCCTGTTGTAGTTAACATTGACTTTCCATGTACTTACACAGGGCTACAATGGGCGATGTGTTTGCCGTCGAGGTTAGCTGCATCCCATGTCTTATACACCATCTATTCCTAAATATAAGTATCTTTAGAGATTCCAATATAGACTACATAAGGAGAAAAATGAGTGAATCTACATTCTAATCTAAACTATATCTATAATTCTATATACATCCATATGTAGTTCATATTGAAATCTCAAAAAAAATTACTTGTACTTAGGAACATAGGTAGTTGTATTTTACATCATTTGTGCAATCTCAGTTTAGCTTCTAACATTTACTGGTTGCTTGTAGGTACATATATGAGGGGTACCGATCCGCGCTTCGTTCCCTTTTGTGTATGGGGCAATGAGATATTCATGAAGAAGCATCAAGTGAGGAAACTAAGAAAGATTGTTAGGCGAAAAAACGGGTGATTGGAATTAAGCTCTTTATTTACACTTTGTCGAAGACAAGAGTGAACTTTAGGATGGTAAGTAATGTGTTGCATTTTCCCCCTGCCCACAACAAGTTACTCCATTAGACCTCAGTATTTGATATTTTTCTCTTTTCAGTGGTTTCCGAAGCTATTTACTGATGATTACCTTGCAAACTACATGACCGGAGTGGAGGAAACTAAGGTTAAAGTATATAATTCATGCTACCATGATAATGCTCTAGAAGTCTTCCTGAAGGCGGTGAAGGATGGGTGGCGATCGTCACAAGGGGTTGGACAAAAGTGGTTCGTGCATATGGCATGCAGGAAGGCACATTATGGGCATTCTGCTTCTTCAACACCGTCGGCAGTCGATTTACACTTGTCTCTTCACCTTTACCGCCTTTAAATACTGCGGTTCATCATAGTTAATTGCTGCCTGATCCTATAATTACTGAACATATTGTACTGGCAATTTTATTTATGGATTCGTTGTTGAACCATTGTGCTGAGAATTTGAATTGCACGTTTCGTATTTCAAAATTGTCGGGTGGTAGGTGCGACATATGCCAACGGGTGGCTTATCATTGTGGGTGCCAATAAGACGTCGCCGGTGCCTGGAAACGGGATGAGGCGAAGACATGCACGCCGGCGGATCTTACCCAGGTTCGGGGCTCTCCGAGGAGATAACACCCCTTGTCCTGCTCTGCGGGGTCTCCGCATGATCACTAGATCAGGAAAAGTAGCTACAATCGCTCCTAGAGCTGTTGGGTTCAAGGGAGAAGAAGAACAAGGCTAGCTCCTGCTTCTCTCTCTCTATGGTGTGTGTGCTATGCTCAGAAGCCAACCCTTTGCATGGGTGCCCCGGGGGGTTTATATAGGCCTACCCCCCGGGGGTACAATTGTAATCCGGCTGGGCACTGGTCCCAGCCGTCAGTGTCTATGCTCGCCGGCTTCTCCGCCGGCTGTTGGGGCCCGCCGACTGGTGGGTCTCGCCGGCTGCCGGCCTCTTGGTCGACAGGCCGGCCCCACCGCCTAGGATCTTGTCGGCGGCTGCTTACTGTAGCCTCGCCCCTGATGACGAGGGCTTCGTTGAGGTAAGCGTGGCTACAGTGGGCCGCCTCGAGGGCTCTCACTGTAGCATTACCTCATCTTGTCTCCTTAATGTGGCACATGCTTCGAGGAAGGGGGTAGCCGGCTTCTGGGGGCCGGCTGCGCCCTTGGCCGACTGGGGGAGGCCGGGCCGCCTTCGCGCCTCTCTCTGGCTGAAGGGGCCCGCCGCCCATGGGCCATACTTCCTGGAGTCGGCCACCCCGTGGTTATCCTGGGGGGAGATTGCTGAGGCTGGGTCGCCTTCCGTGAGTCGGCTTCAGAGGTAGCCGGCCAGGGAAGGTGGTCCAATGCTTGGAGTGCTTGAAGGCCCAAAGGCCTGATAATTTTTTGGAAGAGCCAGGGGCAGTCGGTTAGGCTACCCGTGGCCATTTACTCCGACAGTAGTCCCCGAAGTTGATTGGGCTTCGAGGTTGGGTAGGAGTTGAGAAGCTCGATCAGCTTCCTATCTTGACAAGTCGGCAGCTGGGAGCCGGCTTTGGTTAGACGCGCCGCCTTGGTCAAAAATTCCGGAGTCGGAGGGCGGGAGCTCGCCAGTGCGTGCACCGGGCCGCGGGCCGGCCACTTGCCGTCTGCGAACCACGTGGCCTCTCTTGGCCAAAAAGCCTGCCAGCCCACGCGCGCGACGTCGCCCGCAGGGCGGGGGCCCGCCACGTCCACGCCCGGGCCCAGGCGCGGATTCTCTGCAGCCTGAAACCGCCCGCATGTCTCCTTGCGGCAGTTTCGGCACGCCTTTAGGGCGTCATAATCGCGAGGCGTGGGGGAGTGGGTGCAGTTAATCCCACGTCTCACCCCACGTCCGGCCTCCCCGGCTTCACCTCGCGAATCTACAAGTAGGGGTAGAGGGAGAGCGGCAGGCTCTCGCACGCTCCTCCCCCTTCCACCATCTTCTTCCTCTTGCCGTTTCTTGCAACAGCGCCTTGCCGCCACGCTCTTCCACTGCTTGTTCCTCCGCCGCCGCGCTCGTTTTCACAATGCCTCCCGCCACGGAACAATATGGCGGGGATTGGTACGGCTCCAACGTCCACGAGGATCACGTCGAATTCCTCCACAAGACGCGGCGGCTGCCCAGCGCGGACAAGGTGGAGGTCCGTCTCGCGCCGGCGAAGGAGCATACGCCGGAGCCATGGGAGGGCGAGCGGGTGGTCTTCCGCTCGCATTTCTTGCACGGAATCGGCCTGCCGGTGAGCGCCTTCTTCCGCTCTTGGCTCGAGTTCTACCAGCTCCAGCCACACCACCTCACCCCGAACACGGTGGTGCTGTTGTCTGCCTTCGACACCCTGTGCGAAGGCTACCTCGGCGTCTTCCCCACCCTCGAGCTCTGGGGGGGGGTTCTTCCAGTCCAAGCTGGGCACGTGCTCGCAGGGCGTGCCGGCTCAGACTGGCGCCTTCATCGCGGGGCGGAGGGTGGCTGCCGACAACCCCTTCCCCATCATCACGCTGATCCAGTCGGTGAAGCTATGGCAAAAGTCGTATTTCTACGTCAGGAGCATCGCCCCGCAGGGCGACTACGTCAACCTGCCGGCTTACGTAGCTGGCCCACCGGAGGGCAGGCGGCCCCAGTGGTCCTACCGGGCCGTGACTCTGACGCCGGCTGGATCCGTAGCCGTCGCCTGAGTGTGAGCGATGACCCAGTCGGAGGGCTTGACGGGGCCCGACCTGCTGGCCGCCTTCGTCACGCGCCGGGTACTTCCGCTCCAGAGCCGCCCTCATCTGATTTGTCAGATGAGCGGCCAGCTCGATCCGAGCCGGATGTGCACCAAGGACATGCCGCACGCGGAGGTTGCCTACATGGTGAACTACCTCGTGAACTGCAAACTCTCTGAAGAGTGGTAGTTCGGCAAGGAGCCATATAGCCGAGCCAATCCACTGCCCACGGTATGTTCTCCTCGTCTCTTCTTTTTCTCTTAGCTTTGTCGCCGAGTTCCTTTGGCCGACTCTGACTAGTCGGCTTGTCTTCGACAGAGCCCTCTTCTTCGGCCTGCCAGCGGGTCGGATGCGGAGTGCCGATTCGTCCCCGACCGGACGCAGCACGACCTTGAGGACCCCGACTTGGGGCGGCCGCTATGGACGAAAACACCGAGCCGGGTGGTGGCCAAGCCGGCGGACAAGCAGGCAGCTCCGGGCATGGAGTCACCTTCGACGACTGGCCGGACGACGATGAGGCCGAAGTCGTCCCGCGCCGTCGGCCGGCATCTGGACGCGGCGCGGGTTCCTCCGCTGCACCGCCTGCTCGGGGCGGCGGGCAAAAGCGTCGCGCCGCCCAGGGTTTGTTCGGCAGTCGGACGAAGAAGCCCAGGGGCGGGGCGGCGGCGACCAGGCGGGAGGAGGCGGCCGCGAAGGCGGCTCGCTTCCGCAAGACGGTGAAGCAACCACAGACGGTGTCGGCGTAAGTTCGAACTCTTTTGTGTACTCTTGTTTCTTTCTTTTCTCTGGTGGTTCCTGAATCCTTGTCTTTTTCTCCAAACAACCAGAGCTCCATTGTCGCTTGAGCGGGCAGCTGTCGCCTCCGTCGTCGAGTCGCCGAGGGGGTTTGGGAGCACCACTCGCCGCGTGGACCCCCGTGCCGACCTTCAGGAGGCGACAGAACGGAACGCGCGGGAAGCGCGGGAGGAGCGGGAGGCGCGGGAGGCGGAGGCACGGAAGGCGGCCGCCGCCCAGGCGGCGCAGGAGGAGGAGGCGGCGAAGGCGCACGCCGACGCCGCAGCCAAGGCCCAAGCGGAGGCTGCAGCTGCGGCGGCGGCGGAGGGGGCCTTGTTGGTCACCCCACTGCGCGTCGCAGCGCCTGGGGCCCCGGAGCCCTCGACAGAAGGAGCCAGTGGCGACCAGCCAGGGCTGGAGAGGGACGACGACGTCTTCATCCTGGAGAGGGCGCCGGTGCCGACCCCGCCGACTGGGGCGGCTCAAGGCGGGCAGCCTGATCTGCCGCCTGCGCAGTCGGCGGGGGGCGAGCCGGCCGCGAGGACTGAGCTGGCGATCCGGATGCCGCCGAGCCGGCGCGCGGGGAAGGCTGCGTCAGAGCCACAGAAGGCCGCGTCGGACCCGCAGCCGGCCGCGGGCTCCAGCTCGTCGGCCCAGGATGTGGAGGTGGCCAGCGCTACCTCGGGGTGGACGCCGGGCGGAGGGACGGCCGTGATGAACGTGGCCGCGCAGGACGTCCGGACCCGGCTCCAGGCCCAGGCTACGGCGCTGAGGCAGTATACCGACGAGTTCCATGCGACGCGGGCGGCCATCCGGGTTAGTCTTCTTATCTTGCTTCTTCTTGATCTTGATTTCTTCCGTGGGGGCGCGTTAGCGCACCCACTGGGTGTAGTCCCCGAGTTCCGAGTCGGCTGCTGAGCAGGCGGCTTGGAACTTCTTAGTGGATTTGGCGTTGCTATTCTTGTTCTTACTTCGATCTTCTGTCTATCTTGCAGGACTACCACAATCTTCGTGCGGCCGCCTTCAACTCCCAGGCTCGGGAGCTGACCCAGAAGACCGCCGACCTTACTGAGAGCCGGGGTACGTGCTTTGTTCTTTATCTCACGTGGGGGCGCGTCAGCGCACCCACTGGGTGTAGTCCCCGAGATTCGGGCCGACTGCTGAGCAGTCGGGTCGGATCTTCCTTGACGACTTCCTCTTACTGTTCTTTCTTTTTATGCCGTCTCTGCAGCGGACAACGCCGGTCTGAGGGCACAGCTGGGAGAGTCTCAGACTGCCCTTCGTGTCAAGGATGCCGAGCTCGCCGCCTTGGTGCAGGAACGCGACCGCCTGGCCAAGAAGTTGGCCGACCAGGAGGAGGGCCACAAGGCGGCTCTGAAGGCGGTGCAGGACCGCGAAGCCGCCCTCCAGGCCGAGTACGAGACGGAGGCGGCTGGCTAGGCTGAAGCAAGGCAAACTCTGATCACTGGCTATGGTCAGATCGAGGATCTGGTAGATGGTAAGCCGCCTACTTCTTCGTCCTTTCTAGCCATCTGCCGCTTTTGGCTCGTTTTCTGACTTGGTGTTTTCTCTTCTTTCTTTTTTCTTTCTTGCGCAGAGTACTTTCCTGGCTATTCTACCGCTGCCAACCAGATCATCGAGGCCCGCCGCCAAGCGCGAAGGCAGGCTGGCTTCGAGATTTCGCTAACCGCCGGCCGTTCGCTGGAGGAGCAGCTCTTGGCGATCCAGGCCCGTCTCCAGCCGGCTCACCGACTGCTCCGCCGTCTTCAGCGCGCCGGGGCGCAAGTACTGGCCACCCTATGGCCCGGCCAAGTGGTTCCTCGCACCCCCAGTCGGACCGCCTACTGGCTGGAGGTGGCAGTCGGCCGCTTCGAAGCCTGGAAGGCCTCGGCGGCTCGGTCCGCCGCCCGGCGGGCGCTGGAGTTTGTCAAGGCCTGGTATCCCGGCCTGAGCCTGGATCAGCTGGCTACCTGGCGGCAGCAAGACGACACGGAGCTGGAGCCGGCGCGGCCGGCTATCATCCGGCGGGCTTCGGCGATCGCCGAATACACTGACACCAGCGTCTTCGCCCCTGAGGTAGATGACAACGGTGTCGCCCAGCCGGAGGAGTGGTTCGGGCTGAACCCGACAGACGGTGAAGACTCGGCGGAGGAGATCGACTCCAGCGACAAGGGCGAAGAGGAGGAGGAGGAGGGTGAAGACGCCGAGCCGGCTGGTGGAGCAGCCGACCAGCCTCAGCCTGACCGTGCCTCCAGCACCACGTCACGCGCAAGTGCGTCGCCCGGCACTGGTGGTGACCAAGCCGAGACCCGCTAGGCGGCCACTCCTTCAGCCGGCGACGCCGTCTCCACCGACCAGCTCGGCTCCCGCACCGCGCCCTAGTCTAGTCTGCCATCTTTTGTTTTCCTGTCTTATCACTTTTGGAACAATATTCTGTTAAGTCTGCACAATTCCACCCACTGGGGGTGTATTCGAACTTATGTCCGTAGCCGGCCAGTGGGGACTTTATATGTATATATAACTTATGCATGCATTTGGCTTTTCCTCGTACTTTGCTTTTCATCCTTCTACTATTTCCTTTGCCGCCCTTCCTTGGTTGCCGCCTCCCCAGTCAAGCAGTTGCTCTGCAATCTGTAGCTGGAGGAGTGCTTGGCCAATTGGTGGAGGGAAGTACTCTAGCTTTGCTGGACTAGAGCTAAGTGTTTAGGAAGCCGGCCAGCCGGCTGTTCTGACAGCCGGCAAGCGTGGTTGGAGGCCGTCTTTTTGCTATATAAGTTCGTTGGTCCTTAGCCGTTTTTTGTGTGGGCATCCTTTCTGCCTTGCCTCTTGCTAGTCGGACAGTCGGTTCTTTGAGTTGCGACTTTCAACAAGAGAGGACTCGGGAGCCGGCACACTACTCGTCTGACTTCAGGTAGAACTTTTAATATAGCTCAAGGCGGCCAGTCCCCGGGCCGACTAGTCGAACCCGGTGCCCAACAAGAAATCAAATGTAATAATACATTCATGGGTATGACACTCGTCATTCATGGATAAACAAAGGCAGTCCCCGAGTACTGTTCGGGGGGCCTGTTGGTTCGTACTTAATACAAAAGGGTAGCATGATACATACTGCTTTCAACTGTAAAATCTTCTCAGGAGGTTCGCGTTCCATGGTCGTTCCGACTCCTTGCCGGAGTCGTCTCTCTTGCGTGCTCTTGGTTTTTGCGCGTCGATCAGGTAGTAGGAGTCATTGCCTAGTGCCTTGCTGATGACGAAGGGGCCTTCCCAAGGGGCCGAGAGCTTGTGCTGGCCGGCTGTTCGCTGGATCAGCCGAAGCACAAGGTCGCCCTCTTGGAAGGATCTTGGCTTGACCTTGCGGTTGTGGTAGCGGCGCAGCCCTTGCTGGTAGATGGCGGACCGGCTGAGTGCTAACAGTCGGCCTTCTTCCAGTAGGTCGACGCTGTCTTCTCTTGCTTCCTTGGCCTCCTCCTCCGAGTACATGGTGATCCGAGGCGAGTCGAACTCGATGTCTGTTGGGATGACAGCCTCGGCACCATACACGAGGAAGAATGGAGTGAAGCCGGTTGACTTGTTGGGTGTAGTGCGCAGACTCCAGAGGACAGCCGGCAGCTCATCGAGCCAGCAGCCGGCTGATCACTCCAGTGGTACAAACAGTCGGGGCTTGATGCCGGAGAGGATGAGTCCATTTGCTCGCTCGACCTGGCCGTTTGACTGCGGGTGGGCAACGGACGCTAAGTCCAGTCGGATGCCTTGCGTCGCGCAGAAACGTGCCAGTGCTCCTTTGGCGAAGTTCGTGCCGTTGTCGGTGATGATGCTGTGCGGCACGCCGTACCGAGTAGTGATGTCAGTGATGAATGTCACGGCAGTCGGCCCGTTCAGCTTCTTGATCGGCTTTGCTTCGATCCACTTTGTGAACTTGGCCACAGCGACAAGTAGATGCGTCAAGCCGCCGCGGGCTGTCTTGAAAGGGCCCACCATGTCCAGTCCCGAGACGGCAAAAGGCCAGGTGAGGGGAATGGTCTTGAGTGCAGAAGCCGACATGTGTTGCTTGGAACTAAAAACTTGGCATCCTCTGCAGCTCTTGACTATCTCTTTAGCATCTTCCAAGGCAGTCGGCCAAAAGAAACCATGGCGAAAAGCCTTGGCCACAAGTGATCTTGAGGCTGCGTGGTGGCCGCATTCGCCTTGGTGGATATCCTTGAGGATTGCCACTCCTTTTTCTGGCTCGACACAACGCTGGAAGACTCCAGTGACGCTGCGCTTCACAAGCTCTCTGTTGATTATTGCATATGATGCGGCTCGTCATTGCACTAGTCTTGCTGAGATCTCATCAGCCGGCAGCTCTCTGCTGACTAGGAACTTGAGGATGGGCTGGGCCCATGATGGAGCTGTGACTTCTTCTTCTGTTAGTGTAGCCACCATGACTCGGGTGGGTGGGTTGGGTGGCGTGGAATTGGAGTCGGCCACCGCTTCTTGTGTCGTTGCAGTCCCCGGGCCGACTGCTGCAGTCCCCGGGCCGGGTGCGACTATGGCAGTCCCCGGGCCAGTTGTCGAAGTCCCCGTGCCGCCTGCGGGGTTCCTCCAGTCGGATCCCGCTGCATCTAGCGCAGGCGGTACGAAGATAGAGTCCGACTCTGGAGACGGCTTGATGGATGGCTTGAGGAGGCACTGGAGGGAGACGCCAGTCGGTATGGCTTGTCGGGTGGAGCCGATCCGTGCTAGGGCATCTGCTTGGTCGTTGTCGGCCCTTGGCACGTGAAGGAACTCGCACCCTTCGAAGTATCTGCTGATCTGCTGGACGAGGAATCGATAGCTTGCCGTGTTCGCGTCCTTGGCGTCCCAGTCGCCGGGCGACTGCTGGACCACCAAGTCTGATTCGCCGTAACACAGGATCCGGCGTATGCCGAGCTCTTTGGCTAGACGGAGCCCATGTACGAGCGCCTCGTACTCGGCCACGTTGTTGGAGGCGGCGAAGTGGATCTGCAGTGTGTACTTGAGCTTGTCGCCTTTGGGAGAGGTGAGGACGATGCCGGCTCCCAAGCCGGTGCGCATCTTGGACCCGTCAAAGTGCATCCGCCAATGGGTAGAGTCGGGAGCCGGCGGTAGGTACTGGGTCTCGGCCCAGTCGACGAGGAAGTCGGCCAATGCTTGGGACTTGATGGCGGTGTGGGGTTGGTAGAAGATCGTGTAGGGCGCTAGTGCAATGGCCCATTTAGCCACCCGGCCGGATGCATCCCGGCTGCCTATGATCTCGGCGAGCGGGGCGGTGCACATGACCGTGATGGGGTGCTCTTGGAAGTAGGGCTTCAGTTTCTTAGCGGCGAAGTATACCCCATAGCACATCTTCTGGTAGTGCGGGTAGTTCTGCTTTGAGCTGGATAGCACTTCGCTTAGGTAGTACACCGGCCTCTGGACTAGCTGGGCTCGGCCTTCTTCCGGGCGCTGGACCACAACAACAGTACTAACTACTCGGCTAGTCGCAACGATGTAGAGGAGCATGGGCTCCTTTTCAGTCGGCGCTGCCAGGACAGGCGGAGTGGTCAACATTTTCTTCAACTCATGGAAGGCTTGGTCGGCTTGGTCATTCCACTCGAAGTGAGTGGACTTCTTCATGAGTCGGTACAGGGGGAGAGCCTTCTCTCCTAGTCGGCTGATAAAACGATTCAGGGAGGCCAAGCAGCCGGTGAACTTCTGCACATCTCGCAGTTTGGTGGGAATCTCCATCCTCTCGATGGCCTTGATCTTGACGGGGTTGCACTCGATGCTGCGTTCGGAGACCAGGAAGCCTAGCAGCTGGCCGGCTGGTACTCCGAACACGCACTTCTCGGGGTTGAGCTTGATTTGGAAACAGCGCAAGTTGGCGAATGTTTCTCTGAGATCTTCCAGCAGGGTACCGCGCTTCTCTGTCTTCACCACAATGTCGTCTACATAGACGTGGGCATTTCTGCCGAGTTGTTTCAAGAGGCATTTCTGCATGCAACGCTGAAAAGTGGCACTGGCATTCCTCAAGCCGAATGTCATAGTCAGGTAGCAGAAAGCTCGAAAGGGTGTGATGAAGGCAGTCTTCAGGCGGTCAGCTGGGTCCAACTTGATCTGATGGTACCCTGAATAGGCGTCCAAAAAACTCAACAGCTCGCATCCGGCTATGGAGTCTATCACTTGGTCAATCCGTGGCAGAGCAAACGGATCCTTGGGGCAGGCCTTGTTCAGGCTGGTGTAGTCTATACACATATGCCACTTGTTATTCTTCTTCAGAACCAGAACTGGGTTGGCAAGCCACTCTGGAAAGAACACTTCCATGATAAAGCCAGCGGCAAGGAGCCGGGCTATCTCTTCTCCCACGATTCTTCGCTTCTCTTCTGACAGTCGGCGGAGGGGTTGCTTGACCGGCTTCGCGTCAGCTCGGACATGTAATTTGTGCTCGGCGAAATCCTTCTGGACACCCGGCATGTCCTTTGGGGACCATGCAAAAATGTCTCGATTCTCACGGAGGAAGTCGACGAGCTCGCCTTCCTATTTACTGTCCAAGTTCGCCCCAATGACGGCGAACCTCTCCGGGTTCTCCGGGTCCAGAGGTATCTTCTTTGTCTCTTTGGCAGGCTGGAAGGAGCCCTGCGCATCACAATCTTTGGGGTTGGGGGACAGGGCCGGCTGCTTGCCGGCCATGGCCACAACCCGCTCCAACATCTTCTTCTCTTCTGGCACCACGAGGGACTCGGCCAGCCGGCTACTGGCCATGGCACACTCGATGGACTTCTTGTAATCACCGGCTACCGTGATGATCCCCTTTGAGCTCAGCATCTTCATCTTCAGGTAGGCGTAGTGGGGCACAGCCATGAACTTGGCCAGAGCAGGTCGGCCAAGCAAAGCATGATAGGGGCTCTCCAAGTCCACTACCTCGAACCAGATCGCTTCTCGGCGAAAATGATCTTTATCTCCGAAGAGAACATCCATTTTAATCTTGCCGATTGGGGAGAAAGACAAGCCGGGGACGATACCATGGAACACGGTCCGGCTCGGCATAAGCTGCTTCGCTTTGATGTTCAGCTTCTCCATGGTATCGTGGTACAGTATGTTGATACTGCTTCCGCCATCTATCAGGATGCGGGAGAATCGGGCAGCTCGCCTCTCCGTCGCGAGGGTGACATCCAAGACCATTGCATAGGAGCCAGGAGAGGGCATCACCTCTTTGTGGTCGGCCTGGATCCAGCTGATTGGCTTCTCTGACCAGTGCATGAACTCGGGGGCGCTAGAGGCGACTGCATTAACTTCTTGGTGCTGTCGGCGCCGACTGTGCTTGTCGTCGGCTTGACTGGTAAAGACGACGTAGGCGGCGTGCTCTTCAGGGAATTCGTCTTGGATGGCGCCGACCGCCGGCCGAGCTGCCGGCTGCTGAGGGGCTGGAGGCGGCGGGCCGGGAGGCGGAGGCGGCAGCAACCCTTCGCCCTTGGAGATGCGGGTGAGCCAATGGCATTTTCGGGTCGTGTGGTTCGACGGCTTCGCGCCGCTGTGGAACTTGCAGGGGGCGTCGAGAGTGTGCTCGTAAGAGAAGCCGGCTGCCAAGCCGGCCTGCCACCCTTCTTCTTGGGAGCGGGCCGCTCTTCGGGCTGCTCATCTTCAACGGTGGCCACCTGCTGACTGGTGGAAGTCGGCATGGGGGCCTTGCGCTTGTGATCGTTCTGGTAGGGCGCCGATTAGGGTCGCCAGCCGGCGTCTTGGGAGCCGGAGCAATCACCTTTCCCGAGGCGTCTACTCGAAGCTCGGTCTTCATCGAGGAGTCGGCCGTGGCGTACTTGTCCGCGATGACCAGCAACTCGTCGAGGGTAGCCGGCTCGTCGCAGAGGAGTCGGTGCTTGAGGAGGGTGCCCTCTCGGCACCCGGCGGTGAAGTACTCGATGGCCTGAACCTCGTGCACCCCCTCGCAGGAGTTGCGGAGCTCGGCCCACCGCGTGAGGTAGTCGCGGGTCGACTCGTTGGGCCCTTGGACGCAGAGGGAGAGCTGGCGAGGCTTGGGAGGCCGCTTGTAGGTGCTGGTGAAGTTGTGGACGAAGACTTCTGTGAAGTCCAGCCAACTATTGATGCTGTAGGGCTCGAGGCTGTTGAGCCATGTGCGCGCCGTGCCTTGCAGCATGAGGGGGACGTACTTCACGGCGACGCGCCGATTGCCGTTGGCTATGCTGACAGCCGTGGAGAAGTCGATGAGCCAATCCTCCGGCTTCACTGAGCCATTGTACTTGGGCGTGTCTCTGGGGAGCGAGAACCCTTTGGGGAAGGGCTCGTCGCAGATGCGGGGGCCAAAACATGGCGGGCCGACATCGTCTTCTTCTTCTAACGCCAAGGATCGAGCAAGGCGGTCGATCCGGTGGCGGGCGTCGTTCTCGCCGACTCCTTCTCGGCGGCCGAGTCGGTCACCAAGAGTCGGGTGCGTGATAGGCGGCGGGGTGAGACGTCTTTCTCTTCGAGGCGGGGGAGGAGGCAGATTTCCTTGGTGCTCCACCGCTCGCGGGCGGCCTTCCGCGTCGCGCTCGATGGTGATGCGAGTCCGGCTGCGGCTAGCAGCCGGCTCCTTGTCTTTCTTCTGGCGGGCGCCGCTCGCAGTCGGCGAGCGGGACGTCGCGGCGTGCTCCCGGCGCGGGGGATGACTATCAGCACGGGCGCCGGCTTCGTGTTGTTCTGCAGCCGCGTCGATCAGCTGCTGGATCCGTCTTGTCATGTAGGGGAGCTCATCGGCTCCCAGCCCATTGAACTCTTCTGTGGCCGCCTGAGCGGCTCGTAGATTCTCGAGCGGGGTGGCGTAGACGGGGCGATCTGCCCCCAGCATGCTGGCGACGGCCGCGCCGCGCTTCTGGACGAAGCCGGCTCGGCTCGGGCCGCTAGGCGGCGGCGTACCGAAGGCGGCGCGGTCGACTTCGCGCTGGTGGGCCTCGGTCAGGCGTCTCATGGAGGCTATCTTCTGGCCTTCCGCGATGAGGGCGAGGCGGCGTGCCTCCAGGGTCTCGGCGTCGGCGTCGGCCGGGATGGGGACGGAGAGGTCGTGCATCGCCGCTTGCAGGGCGTCGTGGGTGTTCTCGCCTGAGTTGGCGACGTGGCTGATGACCAACACTTCGGTGACAGCGCTGCTGCCGCTGTCAGCTCGAGGGAGAGGATCGTCGAAGACCACCACGTCGGAGGGGTAAGCATCGAGCGATGTCGTGTCGGAGTCGACGAGCATCGGGTCGGTGGAGCCGACCGACTCCAAGTCTACGGTAGGCTCGCTGGAGACGTGAAGCTGGTCGAGGAGGCTGACGAGGCGGCTCTCGGGGTAGTCCGTGCCTGCGTCGGACGCAGGCTCGTCGGAGATGTGAGTCTCGCCGAGGAGATCGGCGAGGCGGCTCGCTGCGCAGGCGTCGTCGACGCCCTGCAGCGCGTCGAGGCAAACGCCATCGGGCGCAGCAGGCTGGCTGCGCTCGCGGGGGAGGAAGAGGGTTCCCGTCCAGAATAGGTCTCCGGACGACGGTGCACCTGGCCCCACGGTGGGCGCCAAATGTCGGGTGGTAGGTGCGACATATGCCAACGGGTGGCTTATCATTGTGGGTGCCAATAAGACGTCGCCGGTGCCTGGAAACGGGATGAGGCGAAGACATGCACGCCGGCGGATCTTACCCAGGTTCGGGGCTCTCCGAGGAGATAACACCCCTAGTCCTGCTCTGCGGGGTCTCCGCATGATCACTAGATCAGGAAAAGTAGCTACAATCGCTCCTAGAGCTGTTGGGTTCAAGGGAGATGAAGAACAAGGCTAGCTCTTGCTTCTCTCTCTCTATGGTGTGTGTGCTATGCTCAGAAGCCAACCCTTTGCATGGGTGCCCCGGGGGGTTTATATAGGCCTACCCCCCGGGGGTACAATTGTAATCCGGCTGGGCACTGGTCCCAGCCGTCAGTGTCTATGCTCGCCGGCTTCTCCGCCGGCTGTTGGGGCCTGCCGACTGGTGGGTCCCGCTGGCTGTCGGCCTCTTGGTCGACAGGCCGGCCCCACCGCCTAGGATCTTGTCGGCGGCTGCTTACTGTAGCCTCGCCCCTGATGACGAGGGCTTCGTTGAGGTAAGCGTGGCTACAGTGGGCCGCCTCGAGGGCTCTCACGGTAGCCTTACCTCGTCTTGTCTCCTTAATGTGGCACATGCTTCGAGGAAGGGGGTAGCCGGCTTCTGGGGGCCGGCTGCGCCCTTGGCCGACTGGGGGAGGCCGGGCCGCCTTCGCGCCTCTCTCTGGCTGAAGGGGCCCGCCGCCCGTGGGCCGTACTGGCATCCGCCGTGGGTGACGTCGAGGCTAGCATGGCTACAGTGCCGAGCCGGACGGGAGGTGGCCGTCCCGTACGGCGTCCTGTGGCCATGCCTGCCTCGGGTTTCGGGGGTAGTGGGCCGCACTGTGGCCACATCCTGTCTTGTCACCGTTATGTGGCGTAGCTTTGGTGGTTGCGGTCTTGGCCGGCTTCTTGGAGTTGGCGCTCTTCGAGGCCGGCTTCTGGGGAGTCGGCATCCTTTACGGCCGGCTTCCTGGAGTCGGCCACCCCGTGGTTATCCTGGGGGAGGTTGCTGAGGCTAGGTCGCCTTCCGTGAGTCGGCTTCAGAGGTAGCCGGCCAGGGAAGGTGGTCCAATGCTTGGAGTGCTTGAAGGCCCAAAGGCCTGATAATTTTTTGGAAGAGCCAGGGGTAGTCGGTTAGGCTACCCGTGGCCATTTACTCTGACAAAAATTTCCAATTAGAATAATAAATTACAGAAAAAAATAAAAATAGAACAGACGGTCATGGACCTTTGCAAACGGTTCTAGTAGTAAAAGCGCTTGCGATGGATAGCCCAATGCCACACAGTTTTCTACATCAAATCATGTGTGATGTAGTTAATGAAAGCAAATAATTAACCAAGGCAGAGCATGTGTGATAGTTACACCTTTCACACACGACCGTATACATAAAACCGTGTGGGATGTACATCCGAACGGAAACGCTTTCCCTGGATTGACTGTATGGGATGTACATAAGAACGGAAACGTATTCCTTGAATTGACTATGTGTGATATACATACGAACGGAATTTTTTTTCTGGGATTCACCGTGTGGGATGTACATACCTACGGAAATGATTTTCTCGGATTACCGTGTGGGATGTACATACCTACGGAAATGATTGGGTTTCGATGCCTCGCCCGATCGCACACGGCCCCAGCCTGGGTCCCAGGAGGCCCTATCCCTGACGATTTCGGGGTCGTGTGGGAAGGACACCCTATCGCACACACTCACTTGGCGACGGTTCCAAATGCCGTCGCAGACAGGGGTAAAAAACCGTTTGTTTAGGACCGATGCGCACCAGTGTTAGCTATAGGTTAGACTAAGTTTCTAGCTCATGACTAACCCTGAACTAACTCCATCCAATGAGGTGTTTGGATGACAGGGTTAGATTGACAATAAATGCACTAGGAGAACTAACTCCAATTAGCACCTCTTGGGTTGGATAGTTTCTTTGGGTGGGTTAGATGCAACTAGCTCAAACTAGCTATCATGTTTGGATATACTTTGTGGCTATTAGAGCCCGAACTAGCTCAAAGTAACTCTAGCCCATGGATACAATAGCAGTTAATCAGTCGATAATTTGTAAGAATGCAATAAACTCCTTCCAGCCCATAATATAAGATAATAATTCATCTAATATGTGAGTATATTGGATGTTATAAGATATTATAAAAGAGTGTTGTACTACATCATTGTGCAATTGCTGTTTAGGTTCTAATATTAACTTGGTTCTTTTAGGTACATAGGTCATTGGTAAAGATCCATGCTTCGACCTTTTCTGTGTATGGGGCAATGAGATATCGATGAACCAGCATCAAGTGAGGAAGTTGATAAAGATGGTTAGTAAAATGGGTCAAAAGATGGCAATTAAACTATTTGTTTACACTTTATCCAAGACAACAACGAACTGCAGGATGGTAAGTAAGAACTCTGCAGCCTTCTTTTTACTGCCCATCACTACTGCAGGATGCTGCTAACGCTACACTACGATCAGAGACCCTTGAGAAACTGTCTGTGATGCAATAATCGCAAATGGTGCTGTATGTAAACCGTCAGAAATGTATAAAACATTTGCGATGACGGATGCATCAAACACGGTTCAGATTTTAGTTGCGTGTGCGATTCAGGGCATATGGTTCAGTTCAATTAACCGTTTTCAATGAGGAGGAACAAAAGAAACGGGTAGCCAAATGAAGGTGTGTGCGATGTACATCATACGGTTCACTTGGATGAACTGTTTGTGATTAGGCAACACAAAAGAAACGGTCAGCTAGATCAAGGTGTGTGTGATGTACAACATACAGTTCACTCGGATGAACTGTTTGTGATTAGGCAACACAAAAGAAACAGTTAGCTAGATCAAGGTGTGTGCGATGTACGACATGCGGTTCTCCCGGATGAACTATTTGCGTTGAGACAAGAGAACAGAAATGGTTCAATACCATAAATATTGCAAGGTTCAAATTCAAAGATTACAACGCCCAAATTCAAACATTGCAAGCTACGTCATTTCTGAAAAGGGATCAGCCGTTGACAAGTCATGTATGGGTTTGACACAATAACTTCCAGTTGGTTTGCCATATGCTCTTCCAATACGAAGTTTGGCATTTTTGGAGGCACTTCCATTCCGTAGTACCTGCCGCCTCTGATAATCATACCATTGATCTTTCCTAATTAAATGTGTGTTCAACCTCAGTACCCTCAGCACCTTTGCTCTGGCAAGAAAGAACCTGGCGAGTGTAATCTCCGGTGGGGCCTCAGTAGGAGTTCAAAGTAATATTTGAGAGATGCAGATCCAGACATTCGATGTGATTGTCGTTATAAACATCTTCCACCGGGCTACATGCCCATTTGGTTTGAACACTGCTACACGCTCATTTGGTTTGCAGGATTTGTAAAATGCACAAACGTGCCATCTTCGATCTGGCATGATTAACATGGGCATTTGATTACAATCTAGAAACATGTAGCCTTCTTCACAAGAGGTTGGATTGGATGAAAAATTCCCTAAGAAAATTAGTACAAATGAATCCAAAGGAGAAATGCTTATGGACGATTGTAACCATATGAATGAAGCAACCAATATGGGGTGGGGGTGTATGTCCTAAAATCCTCCAAAATTCCTTCGGAAATCATAGTACATTGTCATTGTAAACTTGGGAAAAGGTGCAAAAAATTGAACTCCCTTATGGTTAACATTTAACAGGAAAGGAACATCACCTCGATATACAACTTCTTCAGGCATGGAAAGCATCTCAGGCAACTGAAAACTTGGTCTAGGTTGGGGATGACAAATTCTAGTGCCAAGACCTTCACTATGCCTAGAGTCTGGCTGAAGCTTCGCTGGATGACAGACAAACATACATCGTCCAAACTAGAAATAACGTTGATATCAAGAAGGAGAGGTATATAAGGCAACTGTTGTACCTGAAAGTTGTAGTATTTGATAGACGAGTAGCCCACCACTTTCAATTTCGGCGCAGAAATGACATTGATTCTTGTTGGACCTTGTTGATCAACTACAAGTAATCTCTCAAGTGAAGCTGTGTCCTGGATGACCATATTGTGGTCCACCTTTTGTGATCTCTTGTTGCAGCACCAGCAACACACATAAATAGTGCGGAGAGTGATGCGCAAGGTACTCGACCAATTCATCTCCTGAAGACGAAGGAACTCGAGTGCAGTACAGCCGTGGAGTAGGCGCTCCATGTCATCCTTTGGGATGCGAATGGCAACGAGCTCGAGGTGCTTCAGTCGTGGTAGAAAAAGAGCGGGCGCGTCATTAAGGGGGGATGGCAGTTCATGAACTTGGCGAGGCGCAGCGTGGGCGCGAAGCGGATCGCGGACATTGGCAGCAAGCTCATATGCCCATCATTATAACTTAGCTTCTCGAGCTGATCTATGGCGCGGGATTAGAACCACTCGTCAAGCTTGGCTCGCTCCTTGCCATTGGAACGGAACTTGCCCGCGATAAGGCCTTTGATTGGGACATGGTGACTGCCGAGGATCTGGGAGAATGCATCCAAGCTTTGGCGATAGCCATGGCAGATCTTGTGGGCGTGGAGGAGGTCGACAGGGATGCGGAGGCATAGGGTGCGCCACTGCCGGGAAACGGCGGCTGTCCTCGCCTGATTTTGGATTGGGAGGAGGGATATGATGACTATCAACATATCATCAGGGAGGTTGTTGATGAAGTCTAGGCCTGCTGGAGTCGCTTGCGGTTCTTTCTCAACCCGCCTCCGCTTGTTGGCAGCCTCGTTCTCCACCTCGTCGGCAGGGACGGAAACCTCTGTCTCCATATTCACGCCGTGCTCCGATGCTTCAGCAGCCCCGGCATCGCCACTCCCTCCGATGGAGCGCTTCGGCGGCATCCTCGTACACTGACGGCTTTGAGGACTCAGAGCAGCGTCGAGGATGCGGGCGGAGAGAGAGGAATTGTGTGTGCGGAGAGGATGGGGGGTGCGGCCGCTCGGCGGCACCATTAATATAGACCAGTGGGAGCAAGGCGGGCGGTGGTCCAAGGCTGTCTCGCTTCCCGGTGAGAACGAATGCTTAATCTCTAGTATGAATGAAATCTATGCTTAATTACTGAATTTTAGTTGCAAAAAATAGATAGTGATATTGATTTTTAGCTGCACACTTTGACAAATCGTAGTGTCTCTTGGCTTAGCACCGAAGTCTAGATTTAATTTGCATACTGTAATCTGAACCGTTTGTGTTGAAGAGATGCACAGATCCTGCGTTGAACAACTTGTACGCTTCCCGGTGAGCCTGCGCACTGGACTGCGCTCGCACGCCTCCTGTTCAGTCAAGCAGCTATCCACATGGCACCTTCTAAAGCTATTACAACCAAGACACGTGGCGTCAAGTGAATGGTTAACCGAACGCAAACGTTTGAGATATTAAAGTGGCAGCTATTTTTTTTAAATGCCTTTGTTGGCTGTCATTATTCGAGTGCGCCTTCTCTCAAAATGGACACGAAAAAGACCACAACATGTCGGGTGCCCTTCCATGATAGCATGCCGAGTTTCATGAATTTCAGACGAGTTTTAGATTTACTAGAATTTAAAACAAAGTATCTCAACGTTTTGCCGGCAATCAACGATGCCCTAGTGTTCGAAATTCATTCCCATTTCTTGCATGGGACCTAAGCATGCATCCAAGGACACAGATTCGATTTTTCAACCAATTTATTTGCACCAGAGCATGCGCATGTAGTTCAAATTTGAATTATGCACATAAATGCATTGAAAACTCAGATAATGCATAAAAATGTCCAAGCGAACCCCAAAAAATCACAAAAATTCACACAACACTCCTGTTGTTCTATGTTGACACGAGAAAAAATTTGAAAGCAATAAGAGGCAATGGATATCGTTTCGTGCCCAAAGGTGGGGCGTTCCCTACCGAAAACCATCATGCTTGTTGTGAGAAGCTCCGGTTTGTGTGAAGCATATACCCAAACCTGCCCAAATGGGACAAAAATTTTACCACAGCATGTTGATGCCGCTCCATGATAGCATGCCAAGTTTCATGAATTTCAGACGAGTTTTGGATTTACTAGAATTTAAAAACCAGGCATCTCAATGTTTTGCCGACAATCAACGGTGCCCTGGTGTTTGAAATTCATTCCCATTTCTTGCATGGGACCTAAGCATGCACCCAAGGACACATATTTGATTTTTCGACCAATTTATTTGCATTGGAGCATGCGCATGTAGTTCAAATTTGAATTATGCGCATAAATGCATTGAAAACTCAGATAATGCATAAAAATGTCCAAACGAACCCCGAAAAATCACAAAAATTCACACAACACTCCTGTTGTTCTATGTTGACATGAGAAAAAAATTTGAAAGCAATAAGAGGCAATGGATATCGTTTCATCCCCAAAGGTGGGGCGTTCCCTACCGAAAAGAACCATGCTTGTTGAGAGAAGCTCCGGTTTGTGAGAAGCATATACCTAAACCTGCCCCAAATGGGACAAAAAATTTACCACGGCATGTTGATGCCGCTCCATGATAGCATGCCAAGTTTCATGAATTTTAGATGAGTTTTGGATTTACTAGAATTTAAAAACCAGGCATCTCAATGTTTTGCCGGTAATCAACGGTGCCCTTGTGTTTGAAATTCATTCCCATTTCTTGCATGGGACCTAAGCATGCACCCAACGACAAAGATTTGATTTTTCAACGAATTTTTATGCACTGGAGCATGCACATGTAGTTCAAATTTGAATTATGCACATAAATGCATTGAAAACTCAGATAATGCATAAAAATGTCCAAAAGAACCCCGAAAAATAACAAAAATTCACACAACACTCCTGTTGGTCTATGTTGACACGAGCAAAAAATTTGAAAGCAATAATAGGCAATGGATATCGTTTCGTCCCCAAAGGTGGGACGTTCCCTACCGAAAACCATCATGCTTGTTGTGAGAAGCTCCGGTTTGTGAGAAGCATATACCTAAACCTGCCCCAAATGGGACAAAATTTTTACCACGGCATGTTCATGCCGCTCCATGATAGCATGCCAAGTTTCATGATTTTCAGACGAGTTTTGGATTTAATAGAATTTAAAAACCAGGCATCTCAATGTTTTGCCGGCTATCAACGGTGCCATGGTGTTTGAAATTCATTCCCATTTCTTGCATGGGACCTAAGCATGCACCCAAGGACAAATATTTGATTTTTCAATGAATTTATATGCACTGGAGCATGTGCATGTAGTTCAAATTTGAATTATGCACATAAATGCATTGAAAACTCACTTAATGCATAAAAATGTCCAAACGAACCTTGAATAATTCCAATTCTTTTATGATCACTGTAGATAAAAGGTCTAGCAATTCAAACGCCGTCCATGGCCGCTGTGACCCCATTATGTAATTCAAATCAAGACGAAAAATCAAGTAGATCCCACACAGTTTATTATAACCAACCGTGTGAGATGTAGCATAAAATAACTTTGGACCGTGTCTGAATAAGGGACCGTGTCTGATGACACTTTGCGCGCCAGTTTTTTGGCTGAAGAGATTCCAAATTTTCGGCTTCCGCGGAAATATCTACCTCCCCGCGCCCTCCCCCTTACCAAACGCCACATTTCCCCTCTTTCCGCCTTCCTTTCCAAGTTGAAACCTTCACTCCTTGCTTGCAGCGCCGCCGCCTCCTCGCCGGCGACCCTCCTTCTCGCTGCTCGACTTCGCCTATCCAGATAGGTAATCCACACCCGACCCCCATCCTCCTCCTCCTTCCACATCCCACATGCCCCGACCGCCGGCGCGAGCGTGACACCTTCCACCCAAATCACCGACCCCTCCACCAAATAAGCGCCGGCCTAAGCCATGGTGCACACAGTATAGCCAGGACCTCAAGGAGCATTTGGCAGCACAGAAGCCAATCACGGCCGCATGCGGGGATGAGGTCGCGATGGCTGCCATTCGTGTCGACCCCCAGATCTTGGAGGAGCACCTCGCCGTCGAGGCCACCGTTGACGCCTCGCGCGCCGACGCCGCGACGCGGCTGGCTACTTTAAACGACAGTTCGTGGCATTTTCTCGAGGCCACCGTCGGTGCCTTCGACGAATACTATGAGGTGTTTTCTCAATGTGCACGTGCTTACCTCATCTCGAGAGCCAGCAGGTTGGTGCCCGGAGCGGCTCAGGCAACTCACCACTACAACGAGGGCACCCACAAAATGGAGGCCTCACCCTCTTCCATGTCCAAGGAGCCAATCGTCATCGATATCTCCGACAATGAGGAGTAGCTTGTCTTATTAGCTCACTATAAGGACCCATGTTCAGTTTGCTAGCTATTGCCTTTCCTTAACAAATTCTAGTGAATTGTGCTATCTACTTTTACCATGCAATCTTCTCCTATAGTGTATATGTTCTATATGTCGTGCAATGTGGTGTTCAATTAACTGCTTGGTTAATTCTGCAAATGTGATGTTCAATTCTTCAGGGTGCAATATTTCCAAGTTGTTAAGCGCTTGGTTTGGTTAACTGTCTGATCTTCTATTAAGAGTATGTTATATTGTTCAATTGGTGTTTAGTTAACTGCTTGGTTCATTTGTTGTGGCTTGGTCCACTTGTTGTGGCGTTTAGTTAACTACTTGGTTCAATTCTGCAATGCAATGTTCAATTGTTGTGGCTGCATTCTGTTATTGTACACCATGTGAGGAATAGATCAAATTTGGCTGTACTAAATACATGAGAAACAAATACAATTGCTAAGGGTTCCGCTGTTCGTCGGAGTTCTTCTATGTTCTTCCCTGTTCTTATCTAGATCTTGTAGTTGATTCTGAACATCACACTGAAAAACGCTCAGTAGTAGTTCGAGCATATTTTTCCAATCATAGCAGATACCTTTCCTGCACAAGATCCATCTGAACACATGAGTTCTTCCACTGACCTTACTTTAGGTCTAGAATTTATTTTGTTTTCGGAACTGCCACAGATCCAAAATGATAGCACCAAACTTTAGAATATGTTTATCCAACACTTAGCAATCCCTCGCTTATAGATCTGAAACATAACTGTTTGGGCGGCTTAACTGAGAAACCGTAACTCGCCATGTATCATTAGCCCCCTTTTAAGCCGCTAATAGATATTTGTGCATACCTAAATGCTATCTTCCGGCTTAACATACAAACTCTTTATAGCACTTTATTTTTGAATCAATTGGCCGGCTTATCAACACAATCTTAAACCGGCAATATTTCCTTCTTTTTAGGCCTTCATTCTCAAAATGCCTAAGACTGTCACTGCATGCAACTGGGTCATTTCCCGGGTCACCGAGGAAGCATTGAACGAATATGTTCAAACAGGCGTCCTAGCCAAAAAGATGTCATCCATTAGAGGGTCCCAGGCACAGAAACCCCTCCTGAGCCCAAGGACGGTGAAGTAATTGTCTTCACTGATCATCTGCTCCGGGGTTTTAGCCCTCCCGGCTCAAAATTCTTCTGTGATGTGTTGCACTTTTTCAAGATCCATCCTCAAGATATTGAACCAAAGTAATTCATATTCATAATACTCAATCCACACAAGGAACTACAAAGAGACCCCAAAGTTTCTATCGCAGAAAAGATAATAAAAATGTGCATCAACCCATATGCATAGATTACCCCAACATCACCTCGGGAATCCACAAGTTGAGTGCCATAACATATATCAAGTGAATCAATACGATACCTCATTGTCACCTCAAGTATTCATACTGCAAGACATACATCATGTCTTCTCAAATCTGAATATTCAATCCGACAAGACAAAACTTCAAAGGGTAAAGATTCAATTTATCACAACAATAGTATAGGGGGAAGAAACATCATATGACCCATATATATTAACAAAGCCCATGGTATAGATCACGAGAGAGAGATTAAACACATAGCTACTGGTACAAACCCTCGGCCCCGAGGGTGGACTACTCCCTCCTCATTGTGGTGGCCGCCGAGATGATGAAGATGGCCACCGGAGATGATTCCCCCCTCCGGCAGGGTGCCGATAAGGGTCTAGATTGGTTTTCGGTGGATACAAAGCCTTGCGGCGGCGGAACTTCTGATCTAGGTTAACCCCAATGGATTTCGGAATATTTGGGAATTTATAGTGCAAAGAGGGGGTGCGGGAGGCCACCGAGGTGGGCACAGCCCACCTGGGCGCGCCAGGGCGCCCTGGTGGGTTGTGCCCCCCTCGGGGCACCCCCTAGGTGCTGCTCTGGCCCAATGGGTTTCTCCTGGCCCATATAAAATCTCTGTGGAGTTTCGCGGTGTTTGGACTCTGTTTGATATTGATTTCCTGCGATGTAAAAAACAAGCAAAAAACAGCAACTGGCACTGGGCACTGGGTTAATAGGTTAGTCCCAAAAAATGATATAAAGTTGTTATAAAATGATTGTAAAACACCCAAGAATGACAAAATAATAGCATGAATACTTCATAAATTATAGATATGTTGGAGACGTATCACGACTCAACGGGGACTCAAATCTTCAAGACCGTTCCTGGGTAAGAATGTTAAGTCTCCGCTTTCAATCATGCACTTAATTGTCTTATTAACCCTGTCTTGTGCTTCATTTCCAGCGCTATGGCAAAGCCCAGCAAAAAGCTGAAGGTGACCAAAACAGCTGAGGACTCAAATCTTAATGAACCAGAGAAGCAAACAACAGAAACTTCTCTCCAAGCTGCTGAGGCCACCATTGATGACCCGCCACCAGAAGAGCACAACGTCACCATCGATCATATGGATGTTGAACCGGCCACTACCAAGCCGCCAAGTTCCATCAAGCCTACTAAAGAAAAGGCTGATGATGTTGTCATTACTGGCTTGGTTACACGGCGCCGGGCAACCCCACTGCTTTGTCAAAGCACAGTGCTAAGGATGAAATATCCGTTGCTGACAAAGGCAAATGGACAGTGAATTTAGAGAGCTACGCCCAATACAGCACTCAAGAGATCCACTCTGGTTATCTGAACCACCGTCATACAAGCCATGACTTTGAAGCCGGCTTAGTCAATCTTATGAAGGAACGTTTTGAGGTAAACACTAGAATCTTCTTCATATAAGTATACTTTTATCAGCCGCCAAGTCTACTGGATATGATAGAATTGAATATGTTGTAGATTTTAGATAGCCTTATATATATCAAGATCAAAATCAGCACCCCCAAGGCCGGCTTAAACTATCAAGTTAAGCTGGAACTTCAAATAGTAGTGATCAACTTTGCACCGATAGCCCCCAAGGGCCAGCTTAATCAGCATGAATAAGCCGGAACTTATCACCATAACTGTGAATAAAATCCAAGTATGTAGCCCTCATGAGTCGGCTATAATCATAACAGTGTAGCCGGGTCATCATAAAATTGTCTTCAAAAAAGAGCAACATGCATTAGCCCCCAAGTGAAATACTTGTATTGTGCTTGGGACTTCAAAAAGTGATTGTAATACTGCCTATCATTTGCATACTACAGGCCGAGCTAAATATGAAAGAATCCGAAGTCGTCGATCTTCAACAAAATATCAAGTCTCAACAATCTGAAACTTCCAAGGCCAAATCAGAATTAACAGCCGCCTTGGAAGAGATGGAGAAGTTGAAAAAGGACTTCAAGGCTGACAGGACAAGCTGGGAGACTGATAAGACAGCTCTGTTGAAGAGAGCCGAGGAAGCAGAGGCTGCCCTTAAGCTGGTGGCTGACGAGCTTTCCAGCTTAAAACATCAAATTAACATCATGACAGCCGCCATCTTTGGTAAGCATCACTGTACTTCAATCTTTCCGTAGCAATTTATATCAATCATCACCCGGTCTAATAATACTTTTTCATTCATGTAGGCCTGAGAAGCTCCAGCCTTGGACAAGACATGCGCATCAAACTCAAAGCCACATATACTCTTGTGGAGCAGTTGTACACTGGCGCGTAACGAGCCATCTCTGCCGCCTTACACAAAAAGTCACCGCCTTCTCTTATCAAGGAAGTGCTAGAGAGACTATCTGCGCTGCCACAAAGAATCGAAGACTTGAAGCGGTTAGCTGCCAGGGCTGGTGCCATCACTACTTTGAGCCGGGCAAACGCGTGGCAAGAAGATCTTGATCTAGAAGATTTGGCCAATGGTTGGCTAAGCGTAAAAGAAGACGGGTCTCCCTTCAGTGTTGCTGACTTTGCCGAAATAGTTAGGGGAATGTGTCCCTTAGCAAGCAAGCTGGCTGAAGATATGGACCTGTCTCAGTATCAGGCGTTTTATGATGCTGAAAACTACAAGGTTAAAGCACCAGTTCATGAAACCCAGGACCTTATTCCGCCAATTCGTAAGCACACCTTTGCCCCTGATATTTACCCGTCAACACTTACTGATGACGAAGCTGTGTTCCAAGCTTTGACTAGGATCGATTGGTCATCGCCTAACTTCCAGACAACAGAGGAAGAAGAAGAGCCAGCATAGGATGATCCGGAAGCGTCGACCCGCCAAGACTAGAAGTCTTGGTTCATGAGCCGGTTTACCAGCCATAGCATTTGGATGTTGTGTCTCAAAACACTTATTCTTTTTGGCTGCATGATGCCTTGTAATAGGCTAGTCGAAAACAATGATCTGCCATGCCATCATGCATGTTGATTTGCATAACACGTTTGAACCGCCGATCTGATGTTTGAAGATCTGGCACTTATGCTTTATAATATCATCCAATTATGCAGACCATAGTTATCATATTTCCTGCACATAAGCAGATAACATGTGCCCTGGCGGTTTACACCAGGGCGGTCACAATGCCCCATATAAAATCTACTGGTGACTGCATAGTCCATAACCAAGGCGGGTTTATCAAAACCTCATATAATCATAAAACAAATAACATACCTGTGATTTTTGTTCAAACTGCTGGCTTACCATGCCATATGCAGTAAGGGTAATAGCCCAAAGACTTAGAGCGCAGCACCCTGTTCAATATTCATACGGCCGGCTTACAACACCATCTGCAGCAAGGGTAACATCCCAAAGACTTAGAGCGCAGAACTCCAAGCATATAATCAGGACACACTGGCGACTTAGCATCCAAAGCCAGGCCGGGTTATCAAAACTCCGGATAAATTCAAATATGAATTGTAAGGATCAAGGCAACATGTCCCGCACCAATTTTAAACCATATATCAATATGGTACACAAGATGAACCCAAAAATGTTCAAAGCAAATACAAATCAGGAAAACAAGGCCTTGAAAGGCTGCCAAGCCTCAACATCAAGTGCTATTCAAGGGCCGCACATCCACTGAGTTAAACCTTTATTCAAACCTGTAAGCCGGACCAATCACCGTTTTAACTTTGACAAGTTCAGGGTCTTTATAAGAGTGACTGTCAAGAGTTCGGTGAGTCATTCCAGGATTACCTGGTTGGAGTGGCAGACATACAAAGGAAGGATAACCCGGACTTTTGGTGAATACACCTGGCGTCCAAGCCAATCAAAAGGGTAAATAAGGCTATGTTCAGTAAACAGGAAGCCCCCAAGTGATTCTTTCAACAAGCCATCAAGGCAGGTTACCTATGTTTGAACTGTTCATTATAACAAGTTCTCTTTGGTAACCTTTTTAACTCTAGGAAAAATCCCAAGTTATTCACAACCAGGCATATGAGCCAGATCAAAGGGTAGTCATAGCTATGCTCAATGAGCAGGAAGCCCCCAAGTCATATTTTGTAACAAGGCGTGCACGCTGGATCAAGAGGGTAGTCATAGCTATGCTCAATAAGCAGGAAGCCCCCAAGTGATCTTATGACCAGACAATAAAGACTCAGATACTCAGAAATGGAACGACAGAGACCCTGAATTGTCAGGGATGCCAACTTTATTATACTTGATCATAATATATACAGGGATAAAAATATTTACAAGACAAGAGCCGGTGGCCCAGGTGTAATAAGGCCGAGGATGAGCAATGTTCCACGGCTGGCGAGTTTCCTCCTCAGACTTGCATGAGTCCTTATGCTCTCGAACATCAATGAGGTAGTATGACCCGTTGTTCAGATTTTTGCTGACCACAAAGGGCCCTTCCCAAGGTAGGGATAGCTTGTGCATGTCAATTTGATCCTGGATGAGCCGGAGCACCAAGTCACCTTCTTGAAAGGTTCGAGTTTTAACCCGGCGGCTATGATAATGACGTAGATCTTGCTGGTAAATCGCCGAACAAGCCGCCGCAAGGTCACGCTCCTCATCCAGAAGACCAAGAGCATCCTAACGTGCTTTTTCATTATCAGCTTCAACATAAGCCGCCACACGGGGCGAGTCGTGACGGATGTCACTTGGGAGAACCGCCTCTGCTCCGTAAACCATGAAGAAAGGCGTGTAACCCATAGATCTGTTGGGGGTGATGTTGATACTCCAAAGCACTGAAGGTAACTCCTCAACCCAACAACCCGGCGTCCTTTGCAAAGGGACCATAAGCCGGGGCTTTATGCCTCTCAAAATTTCTTGATTGGCTCTTTCGGCTTGGCCATTGGACTGGGGGTGAGCCACTGATGATACATCAAGATGAATATCCTTTCGTTGACAGAATTCTTTCATAGCACCTTTAGATAGATTAGTGCCATTATCAGTTATAATGTTGTGAGGGTAGCCAAAACGGAAAATCACCTTTTTGATGAATTGAACTGCCGTCGCCGTGTCACACTTACTAACTAGCTCTACCTCAACCCACTTTGCAAACTTGTCAACCGCCACCAAAAGGTGGGTCTTTTTATCATTGGATCTTTTAAAAGGTCCAATCATATCCAGCCCCCAGACTGCAAACGCCCAAGTAATTGGAATCATCCTCAATTCTTGAGCCGGCACATGAGCTCGTCTTGAAAACTTCTGACAACCATCACATTTACTGACCAAGTCCTCTGCATCAGCATGAGCCGTCAGCCAATAAAACCCATGACGAAAAGCCTTAGCCACGAGAGATTTTGAGCCGGCATGATGACCACAATCTCCTTCATGAATCTCTCATAGAATCTCATGGTGTTCCTTAGGAGAAACACAACGTTGAAACGCCCCTATGACACTGCATCGGTACAACTCTCCATTGACAATAGTCATTGACTTAGACCGCCGGGTTATCTGCCTGGCCAAGTTTCATCTTCAGGTAACTCGTCTCGGGTCATATAAGCCAAATATGGAACAGTCCAATCAGGAATAGCATGAAGAGCTGCCACCAACTGCGCCTCCGGGTCAGGAACAACAAGATCTTCCTCCGTAGGAAATTTGACTGAAGGATTAAGCAGGATATCAAGGAAAACATTAGGTGGCACCGGCTTACGCTGGGACCCTAACTGGCTGAAAGCATCAGCCGCCTCATTTTTCCTGCGATCAACATGTTCCAGTTGATAACCTTTGAAATGACCAGCAATCGCATCAACCTCTCGGCGATAAGCCTCCATGAGTGGATCTTTAGAATCCCAAGTGCCTGAAACTTGCTGAGCCACCAAATCTGAGTCACCAAAACACCTCACCTGTCTTAGATTCATCTCTTTAGCCATCCGAAGACCATGGAGCAAGGCCTCATACTCAGCTGCATTGTTAGTATAAGGGAACATCAATCTTAAAACATAGCAAAATTTATGACCTCATGGGGAAGTCAAAATAACTCCAGCCCCGAGCCTTCCAACTGCCTGAATCCATCAAAATGAATAGTCCAATATGTGCTATCCGGCTTCTCCTCAGGCATCTGCAACTCTGTCCAGTCATTGATGAAATCCACAAGTGCTTGAGATTTGATAGCTGTTCGAGACATATGTTGGGGAACGTAGCATGCAATTTCAAAAATTTCCTACGCTCACGCAAGATCTATCTAGGAGATGCATAGCAATGAGAGGGGGAGAGTGTGTCCACGTACCTTCGTAGACCAAAAGAGGAAGCGTTTGACAACGCGGTTGATGTAGTCGAACTTCTTCTTGTTCCGACCGATCAAGCACCGATGTACAGCACCTCCAAGTTCTGCACACGTTCAACTCGATGACGTCCCTCAAACTCTTGATCCAACAAAGTGTCGAGGGAGAGTTCCGTCAGCACGACAGCGTGGTGATTGTGATGGTGAAGTAATCCACGCAGGGCTTCGCCTAAGCACTACGTGAATATGACCGGAGGCGTAAACTATGGAGGGGGCGCTGCACAGGGCTAACAATGTTTGTTGTGTGTTCTAGCGGTGCCCCCCACATATATATATAGGTTGGAGGGGAGGAGAGGTAGCCAGGGGGCGCTCCAAGTAGGAGGAATCCTACTTGGGGTCCTCCCAATTCGGCCTCCCCCCTTTCCTATTTAGATTTGGAGTAGGAAGGGAAGAGGAGGAAGGGGGGAATCCAATTCCCTTTTTCCTTTCCTTCTCCAATTTGGCCCGCCCATATGGGGGGAGCACCAGCCCCTTAGTGGCTGGTGTGTTTCCGCTCTTGGCCCGTTAGGCCCATATAGCTTGCCAGGGGTTGCCCGGAACCCCTTTCGGTGACCCGATACGTAGCCGGTATCCCCAGAACACTTCTGGTGTCCGAATACTATCGTCCTATATATGAATCTTTACCTCTCGACCATTTCGAGACTCCTCGTCATGTGCGTGATCTCATCCGGGACTCCAAACAACATTCAGTCACCAAATCACATAACTCGTATAATACAAAATCGTCATCGAACGTTAAGCATGCGGACCGGGTTCGAGAACTATGTAGACATGACCGAGACACCTCTCCGGTCAATAACCAATAGCGGAACCTAGATGCTCATATTGGTTCCTACATCTACGAAGATCTTTATCGGTCAAACCGTAATGACAACATACGTTATTCCCTTTGTCATTGGTATGTTACTTGCCCGAGATTCGATCGTCGGTACGTATCTTCGTACCTAGTTCAATCTCATTACCGGCAAGTCTCTTTACTCATTCCGTAATGCATCATCCCACAACTAACTCATTAGTCACATTGCTTGCAAGGCTTATTATGATGTGCATTACCGAGAGGGCCCAGAGATACCTCTCCGATACTTGGAGTGACAAATCCTAATCTCGATCGATGCCAACCCAATAAACACCTTCGGAGATACCTGTAGAGCATCTTTATAATCACCCAGTTATGTTGTGATGTTTGATAGCACAAATGGTATTCCTCCGGTATCCAGGAGTTGCATAATCTCATAGTCAAAGGAATATGTAGTATAAGTCATGAAGAAAGCAATAGCAATAAAACTTAACGATCAACATGCTAAGCTAATGGATGGGTCTTGTCCATCACATCATTCTCCTAATGATGTGATCCCGTTCATAAAATGGCAACACATGTCTATGGTTAGGAAACTTAACCATCTTTGATAAACGAGCTAGTATAGTAGAGGCTTACTAGGGACATAGTGTTTTGTCTATGTATCCACACATGTATCAAGTTTCCGGTTAATACAATTCTAGCATGAATAATAAACATTTATCATGATATAAGGAAATATAAAATAAGAACTTTATTATTGCCTCTAGGGCATATTTCCTTCAGTCTCCCACTTGCACTAGAGTCAATAATCTAGTACACATCGCCATGTGATTTAACACCAATTCACATCGTCATGTGATTAACACCCATAGTTCACATCCCAATGTGACCAACACCCAAAGGGTTTACTAGAGTCAATGATCTAGTTCACATCGCCATGTGATTAACACCCAAAGAGTACTTAAGGTGTGATCATGTTTTGCTTGTGAGAGAAATTTAGTCAATGGATCTGTCACATTCAGATCTGTATGTATTTTGCAAATTTCTACATATACAATACTTTGCATGGAGGTACTCTAGATAATTGCTCCCACTTTCAATATGTATCCATATTGAGACTCTGAGTTATCTGGATCAGTGTTAAAGCTTGCATTGATGTAACCCTTTACGACAAACTCTTTATCACCTCCATAACTGAGAAACATTTCCTTAGTCCTCTAAGGATAATTTTGACCGTTGTTTAGTGATCTACTCCTGGATCGCAATTGTACCCCCTTGCCAAACTCATGGCAAGGTACACAACATGTTTGGTACATAGCAAGGCATACTTTATAGAACCTATGGCTGAGGCATAGGGAATGACTTCCATTCTCTCTCTATCTTCTGTCGTGGTCGGGCTTTGAGTCTTACTCAACTTCACACCTTGCAACACAGGAAAGAACCTTTCTTTAACTAATCCATTTTGAACTTCTTCAAAATCTTGTCAAGGTATGTGCTTTTGTCAAAGTCCAATTAAGCGTCTTGATCTATCTCTATAGATCTTGATGCCCAATATATAAGCAGCTTCACCGAGGTCTTTCATTGAAAAATTCTTATTCAAGTATCCTTTTATGCTATCCAGAAATTCTATATCATTTACAATCAAGAATATGCCATCCACATATCATATCAGAAATGCTACAGAGCTCACACTCACTTTCTTGTAAATACAGGCTTCACCATAAGTCTGTATAAAACCATATACTTTGATCACCTCATCAAAGCGTATATTCCAACTCCGAGATGCTTGCATCAGTCCATAGATGGATCACTAGAGCTTTCACACTTTGTTAGCACCTTTAGGATCGACAAAACCTTCTGGTTGCATCATATACAACTCTTCTTTAAGAAATCCATTTCAGGAATGCAGTTTTGACATCCATTTGTCAGATTTCATAAAATGCGGCAATTGCTAACATGATCTGGACGGACTTAAGCATCGCTACGAGTGAGAAAATCTCATCGTTTGTCAACACCTTGAACTTGTCGAAAAACTTTCACAACAAGTCGAGCTTTGTAGACAGTAACATTACCATCAGCGTCAGTCTTCTTCTTGAAGATCCATTTATTCTCTATGGCTCGCCGATCATCGCGCAAGTCAACCAAAGTCCAGACTTTGTTCTCATACATGGATCCTATCTCAGATTTCATCGCCTCAAGCCATTTTGCGGAATCTGCGCTCATCATCGCTTCCTCATAGTTCGTAGGTTCATCATGCTCTAGTAACATGACTTCCAGAATAGGATTACCGTACCATTCAGGTGCGGAACGTGCTCTAGTTGACCTACGAGGTTCGTTAGTAATTTGATCTGAAGTTTCATGATCATTATCATTAGCTTCCTCTCTAGTTGGTGTGGACATCACGGGAACAGTTTTCTGTGATGAGCTACTTTCCAATTCGAGAGAAGGTACAATTACCTCATCAAGTTCTACTTTCCTCCCACTCACTTCTTTCGAGAGAAACTCCTTCTCTAGAAAGGATCATTCTTAGGAACAAAGATTTTGCCTTCGGATCTGTGATAGAAGGTGTACCCAACAGTTTCTTTTGGGTATCCTATGAAGACGCACTTCTCCGATTTGTGTTCGAGGTTATCAGGATGAAGCTTTTTCCCATAAGCATCGCAATCCCAAACTTTAAGAAATGACAGCTTAGGTTTCTTGCCAAACCACAGTTCATACGGTGTCGTCTCAACGGATTTAGACGGTGCCCTATTTAACATGAATGCAGCTATCTCTAATGCATAACTCCAAATGATAGTGGTAAATCGGTAAGAGACATCATAGATCGCACCATATCTAATAAAGTACGGTTACGACGTTCGGACACACCATTACGCTGTGGTGTTCCAGGTGGCGTGAGTTGTGAAACTACACATTGTTTTTAAATAAAGGCCAAACTCGTAACTCAAATATTCGCCTCCGCGATCAGATCGTACAAACTTTATTTTCTTGTTACGATGATTCTCCACTTCACTCTGTAATGCTTTGAACTTTTGAAATGTTGCAGACTTGTGTTTCATTAAGTAGATATATCCATATCTGCTCAAATCATCTATGAAGGTTAGAAAATAACGATACCCGCCGCAAGCCTCAACACTCATAGGACCGCATACATCGGTATTTATTATTTCCAATAAGTCAGTGGCTCGCTCCACCATTCCAGAGAACGGATTTTTAGTCATCTTGCCCATGAGGCATGGTTCGCAAGTATCAAATGATTCATAATCAAGTGATTCCAAAAGTCCATCTGCATGGAGTTTCTTCATGCGCTTTACACCAATATGACCTAAATGGCAGTGCCACAAATATGTTGCATTATCATTATCAACTTTGCATCTTTTGGCATCAATATTATGAATATGTGTATCACTACGATCGAGATTCAATAAACCATTCACATTGGGTGTATGACCATAGAAGGTTTTATTCATATAAATAGAACATGAATTATTCTCTGACTTAAATGAATAACCGTATTGCAATAAACATGATCTATTCGTATTAATGTTCAACGCATACTCCAAATAACATTTATTTAGGTTCAATTCTAATCCCGAAGGTAGAGGGAGTGTGCGATGGTTATCGTATCAACCTTGGAATTACTTCCAACACACATTGTCACCTCGTCCTTAACTAGTCTCTGGTTATTTTGCAACTCCTGTTTCGAGTTACTACTCTTAGCAACTGAACCAGTATCAAATACCGAGGGTTTGCTATAAACACTAGTAAAGTACACATCAATAACATGTATATCAAATATACCTTTGTTCACGTTGCCATCCTTCTTATCCGCCAAGTATCTAGGGCAGTTCCACTTCGAGTGACCATTTCCTTTGCAGTAGAAGCACCCAGTTTCAGGCTTGGGTCTAGCTTTGGGCTTCTTCATGGGAGTGGCAACTTTCTTGCCATTCTTTTTGAAGTTTCCCTTTCTTTCCCTTGCCCTTTTTCTTGAAACTAGTGGTCTTGTTAACCATCAACACTTGATGCCATTTCTTGATTTCTACCTTCGCTAATTTCAGCATCGCGAAGAGCTTGGGAATCTTTTTCGTCATCCCTTGCATATTATAGTTCATCACGAAGTTCTAATAACTTGGTGATAGTGACTAGAGAACTCTGTCAATCACTATCTTATCTGGAAGATTAACTCCCACTTGATTCAAGCGATTGTAGTACCCAGACATTCTGAGCACATGCTCACTAGCTGAGTTATTCTCCTCCATCTTGTAGGCAAAGTACTTGTCAGATGTCTCATACCTCTTAACACGGGCATGAGTCTGAAATATCATTTTTAGCTTCTTGGAACATCTCACATGTTCCATTGCGTTCAAAAACATTTTTGAAGTCCCAGTTCTAAGTTGTAAAGCATGGCGCACTAAACTATCAAGCAATCATCATACCGAGCTATCAAAACATTCATAACGTCTACATCTGCTCCTGCAATAGGTTCGTCACCTAGTGGTGCATCAAGGACATAATTCTTCTATGCAGCAATGAGGATAATCCTCATATCACGGATCCAGTCCGAATCATTGCTACTATCATCTTTCAACTTAGTTTTCTCTTGAAACATATCAAAAATAAAACAGGGGAGCTATACGCGAGGTATTGATCTACAACATAGATATGCAAATACTATCAGGACTAAGTTCATGATAAATTAACTTCAATTAATCATATTACTTAAGAACTGCCACTTAGATAGACATCCCTCGAGTCATCTAAATGAACACGTGATCGAAATAAACTAAACCATATCCGATCATCATGTGAGATGGAGTAGTTTTCAATGGTGAACATCTCTATGTTGATCATATGTACTATATGATTCACGTTCGACCTTTCGGTCTCCAGTGTTCCGAGGCCATGTCTGCACATGCTAGGCTCGTCAAGTTTAACCTGAGTATTCCGCATGTGCAAAACCGTCTAGCACCCGTTGTATGTGAACGTAGAGCTTATCACACCCGATCATCATGTGGTGTCTCGGCACGACGAACTGTCGCAATGGTGCATACTCAGGGAGAACACTTATACCTTGAAATTTTAGTAAGGGAACATCTTATAATGCTACCGCGGTACTAAGCAAAATTAGATGCATAAAAGATAAACATCACATGCAATCAAAATATGTGACATGATATGGCCATCATCATCTTGTGCCTTTGATCTCCATCTCCAAAGCACTGTCATGATCTCCATCGTCACCAGCTTGACACCTTGATCTCCATCATAGCATCGTGGTCGTCTCGCCAACTATTGCTTCTACAACTATCGCTAACGCATAGTGATAAAGTAAATCAATTACATGGCGTTTGCATTTCATACAATAAATCGACAACCATAAGGCTCCTACCAGTTGCCGATAACTTTTACAAAACATGATCATCATATACAATAACGTACATCATTTCTTGACCATATCACATCACAACATGCCCTACAAAAACAAGTTAGACGTCCTCTACTTTGTTGTTGCAAGTTTTACATGGCTGCTACAGGCTTATAGTAAGAACCGTTCTTACCTATGCATCAAAACCACAATGATGTTTCGTCAAGTTTGCTATTTTAACCTTCAACAAGGACCGGCCATAGTCAAATTCGATTCAACTGAAGTTGGAGAAACAGACACCCGCCAGCTATGCAAAACAAGTTGCATGTCTGTCAGTGGAACCGGTCTCTTGAACGTGGTCATGTAAGGTTGTCGGGGCCGCTTCATCCAACAATACCGCCGAATCAAATAAGACGTTGGTGGTAAGCAGTATGACTATCATCGCCCACAACTCTTTGTGTTCTACTCGTGCATATCATCTACACATAGACCTGGCTCAGATGCCACTATTGGGGAACGTAGCATGCAATTTCAAAAATTTCCTACGCTCATGCAAGATCTATCTAGGAGATGCATAGCAACAAGAGGGGGAGAGTGTGTCCAAGTACCCTCGTGGACTGAAAGCGGAAGCGTTTGACAACATGGTTGATGTAGTCGAACTTCTTCTCGTTCCGGCCGATCAAGCACCGAATGTACGACACCTCCGAGTTCTGCACACGTTCAGCTCGATGACGTCCCTCGTACTCTTGATCCAGCAAAGTGTCGAGGGAGAGTTTCGTCAGCACGATGGCGTGGTGATGGTGATGGTGAAGTAATCCGTGCAGGGCTTCGCCTAAGCACTACGTGAATATGACCGGAGGCGTAAACAGTGGAGGGGGCACCGCACACGGTTAACAATGTTTGTTGTGTGTTTTAGCGGTGCCCCCCCCCCACATATATATATATATATATAGGTTGGAGGGGAGGAGAGGCAGCCAAGGGGCGCTCTAAGTAGGAGGAATCCTACTTGGGGTCCTCCCAATTCGGCCTCCCCCCTTTCCTATTCATATTCGGAGTAGGAAGGAAAGATGAGGAAGGGGGAATCCTATTCCCTTTTTCCTTTCCTTCTTCCCCTTTCCTTCTCCAATTTGGCCAGCCCATATGGGGGGCACACCAGCCCCTTAGTGGCTGGTGTGTTTCCCCTCTAGGCCCATTAGGCCCATATAGCTTGCCATGGGTTGCCCGGAACCCCTTCCGGTGACCCGATACGTACCCGGTACCCCCAGAACACTTCCGGTGTATGAATACTATCGTCCTATATATGAATCTTTACCTCTCGACCATTTCGAGACTCCTTGTCATGTTCGTGATCTCATCCGGGACTCCGAACAGCATTCGGTCACCAAGTCACATAACTCGTATAATAAAATTGTCATTAACATTAAGTGTGCGGACCCTACGGGTTCGAGAACTATGTAGACATGACCGAGTGTGATGCTCCCGATTCAGTCGTACACTAATCATACACGCAAACGTGTACGATCAAGATCAGGGACTCACGGGAAGATATCACAACACAACTCTAAAAATAAAATAAGTCATACAAGCATCATAATACAAGCCAGGGGCCTCGAGGGCTCGAATACAAGTGCTCGATCATAGGCGAGTCAGCGGAAGCAACAATATCTGAGTACAGACATAAGTTAAACAAGTTTGCCTTAAGAAGGCTACACTACTGGAATCAGCTAATTTGCCATCTGCCAGCTCTTTGCCGTCTGCTAGCTGACGGCAAAGAAGCTCTTTGCCATCAGCTACACATAAACAGACGGCAAAGAAAAGGCTGACGGCAAAGAAGCTCTTTGCCATCTGCCAGCTCTTTGCCGTCTGCTAGCGGACGGCAAAGAATCTTTGCCGTCCGCTGGCAGACGGCAAAGAGTGAGGTGGCCCCCACCCCCCGCTCGTTTGAAAAAATCATAACGGCCCACCTCTTTGCCGTCCGCTAGCAGACGGCAAAGAGGCAAAAAGGCGGAGGGCAAAGGCTGGCGGACGGCAAAGAAGGCACTTGACTAACGGCACGTACCCCCCGCCCGTTACTCACTTCGTCCTCGCGCCCTTCTCCTCCCACCTCGCCGCCGCCGCCGCCCCCGCCGCCCAGTCGCCCCGCCGCCCCGGCTCCCCGCCGCCCCACCGCCCCGTCGCCCCCCCGCCCCGGCCCCCCGCCACCCCGCGCCCCACCGCCGCCACGGCCCCCCGCCGTCCCGGCCCCCCGCCGCCCCGCGCCCCCCGCCGCCCCGGCCCCCCGCCGGCCGGCCCCCGCCGCCCCGCCTCCTCCACCGCCCGCCCCGGCCCCCCGCCGGCCGGGCCCCCGCCGCCCCGCCTCCTCCACCGCCCCGCCCCGGCCCTCCGTCGCCGGCCCCTCCCCGACCCATCGCCGCCCCCACAGTGAGCCCCTCCTCCCTTTTTTTTCTGTTTTTTTTGTTTTTTTTGTTTTTTTCTGTTTAAGTTTAGGTTTAATTAGTTTAAATAGTTTAGTTTTAATTAGTTTAGGTTTTTAGTTTAGGTTAGTTTAGGTTTAGGTTAAGTAGAAGGGGGAAGAAGAAGAAGAAGAAGAAGAAGAGGAGGAGGAGGAGGAGGAGGAGGAGAAAGAAGAAGAAAAAGAAGAAGAAGAAGAAGAAGAAGAGGAGGAGGAGGAGACACCCCGAAGCCCCGACCCCGAAACAGCACCCCGACCCCGACACGGCACCCCGACACCGACACGGCACCCCGACACCTACACGACACCCCGACCCCCGACACCCCGACCCCGAGAACCCGACCCCGACCCCGACCCCGACACCCCGACCCCGAGCCTGACCCGACACCCCGACCCCGACATCGACACGGCACCCCGACCCCCGACACGACACCCCCGACACCCCGACCCCGACACCCCGACCCCGAGCCTGACCCGACACCCCGACCCCGACACCGACACGGCACCCCGACCCCGACCCGGCACCCCGACCCGACACCCCGACCCCGAGACCCCGACCCCGACACGGCACCCCGAGACCGACACGACACCCCGACCCCGACACGGCACCCGAGACCGACACGACACCCCGACCCCCGACACCCCGACACCCCGACCCCGACCCGACCCCGACCCCGACACCCCGACCCCGAGCGTGACCCGATACCCCGACCCCGACACTGACACGACACCCCGACCCCGACCCGGCACCCCGACCCGACACCCCGACCCCGAGACCCCGACCCCGACACGGCACCCCGAGACCGACACGACACCCCGACCCCGACACGGCACCCCGAGACCGACACGACACCCCGACCCCGACACGACACCCCTGACACCCCGAGACCCCGACCCCGAGACCCCGACCCCGACCCCGACCCCGACCCCGACCCCGACCCCAACACCCCGACCCCGAGCCTGACCCGACACCCCGACCCCGACACCGACACGGCACCCCGACCCCGACCCGACACCCCGACCCCGAGACCCCGACCCCGAAAAGGTGTTCTTTGGCCTTCCAGAAGCCGACGGGGTCATATATTTGTGAATTATTAGTTAGGTCATATATCTTTCGATTTTGTTATGAAAAACATCATGTATAATTGTGTTGATCGGGTAGTTTTAAATGTGCAGTTGTTTCATCGCTGCGAGGTTTGGTGTTCGACGACCTCGCCGTGCGTTTGACGAGCTCTGCCCCTTCGTTCGTGGGTGAGCACAAATGACATGTCCTCCTCCCCCATTAATTATTTGATCTATTCCGATGAAACTTGATAGCTAGATATATATGTGTCTTGAATCATCAGTATGCGTAACCAATATGTGTCTCCCGTTCGAAAGCGTCATAGTTATAAATATGCATGCATTTGCATATTTATAACCTTGATTCTTTCGAATTGTCCAACGCTATCCATGGACAGCCCGAGTATGTTTAGATTGGGTTCGTTTTCCCATATGCTTTGCTCCGGATCCGACGCATAAATTTCGTCAGTGCCTCCCCTGTTGTTCTCCGGGTACACATCCTCTCTGTTTATTGCAGAGACGTGTATCAGGAGAACAGCGGGGAGGTGCTGCCGAAATTTTGCGTAGGATCCGGGGCATAGCATGGGAAAATGAACCCAATCTAAACATACTCGGGTGGGATTAGGACCTATCATTACCTATTAGAGTGTAGGTTGCATGGACGTAATAAAATTGACAAAGTAGATCAACTGATGAATACATACATGGTGAATTATATATATATATTTGTTGTGTGTCTAGTAGCTCTGAAAGTCAAGATGAGTGATCGTGCGTGGATGTACACCGGTCACACTGGTCAGAACAAATGGAGCACTGAATGGTTCACAAAAACCAAGGGGTTTGTGCGAGCCGCATTTGCAAATGGCCAGAGGAAAACCTGGTGCCCCTGTTTACGGTGCGGCAATTGGGAAAAGAGGACAGAGGCTGAAATGGGCAAACACCTGCAGAAGAGTGGTTTTACGCCCGATTATACGGTGTGGACATTTCATGGTGAGTCTGCCCAACGTGACCGAGCTGAGGTGGATCGTCGTCGCACCGACGAGCATGGTACCGGTATGGAAAACATGGTGCAAGACTTTGATGATGCTCGGGATTCGGACGAGGAGATGGAGGAATCTGCAAAGGCCTTCAATGAAATGTTGGAGTCTTCAAAACGTCCGCTCCATGAGCACACTGAGCTTTGTCAGTTGGATGCCATCTCACAAGTAATGGCTCTGAAGGCTCAGTTCAACTTGGGCAGAGAATGCTACGATGCAATGATGACAGTATTTGGACGCTTTCTACCCAAAGGCCATGTAATGCCTGCAAACCTGTACCAGTCGGACAAAATCCTCCGTGCACTGAAGATGCCCTATGATAAGATACATGCCTGTGAGAAAGGATGTGTCTTGTTTAGGCTTGACTATGCGGACTTGAACTGTTGTCCCATTTGCAAGTCTTCCAGGTATGTTGTGGTAGACAACGGTATGGGTGAGAAGACACAGACCAAAATCCCCGTTAGTGTTCTTCGGTATATGCCAATCGTACCAAGACTTCAACGTCTTTTCATGGTCGAAGAGACGGCCAGACAGATGACATGGCACAAAACGGGCAAAAGAACCGAACTAGATGCAGATGGGAATCTGATGATTGTACACACATCGGATGGTGTTGCGTGGAAAAAGTTTGATGAATTACATGGTGACAAAGCGGCAGATCCGAGGCATCCTCGAGTCGGCATCAGCACGGATGGGTTCAGTGTGTTTGGTATGACGGCAGCCCAATACAGTTGTTGGCCCGTATTTGTATTTCCACTCAATCTCCCCCCCGGACAGATTATGCAAAGAAAGAACATTTTCCTGACGTTGATAATTCCAGGGCCCAACTATCCGGGGAAAAATATGAATGTGTATATGCAACCGCTTAAGGACGAATTGCAAGAAGCCTGGGATAATGGGTTCAAGACATACGATGCCTATAGCAAACGGAACTTCATAATGCGTGTCTGGTACATGTACTCGACGCATGACTTGCCGGCGTATGCGCTATTCGTTGGCTGGTGTGTGCATGGAAGGTTCCCGTGCCCCACATGCAAGGGAGCTCTTGAGTTTCGTTGGCTTCAGGCCGGTCGCAAGTTTTCTTGCTTCGACATGCATAGACAGTTCCTGAATCCTCGCCATAAGTTCAGGAAAGACAAGAAGAACTTCATCAGAGGTAGAGTTGACAAAAACTCTGCACCACATGCATTGACAGGCCAACAGACCCTGAATCAGTTAAACGCTCTCGAGCCAGATCCAGAGCGTCCAGGGTACTTCAAGGGGTATAATTCTAAGCACGCCTGGACTCACAAAACATGCTTATGGGATCTGCCTTACTTCAAAGACCTCCTTTGCCCACACAACATCGACGTGATGCACACTGAGAAGAATATCGCCGAGGCACTTTTTGGTACATTGTTCGGCATAGATGGGAAGTCAAAGGATAATACTAAGGCTAGAGTCGATCTGGAGGCGCTATGTGACAGGCCGTTACAAAACATGAAAGAACCGAAAGGAAAGCAGAACTGGACGAAGCCAAAGGCATGGTTCAATCTTGGAAGGCCAGCTATGAGGGAAATTATCTTGTGGGTGAAAATGCAGTTGATGTTCCCCGATGGGTATGCAGCGAATCTACAGAGGGGAGCCAGTCTTGATAAATTGAAGATATTTGGTCTCAAGAGTCATGATTGGCACATATGGATTGAGCGGGTAATGCCGGTGATGTTGCGTGGCTTCATCCCTGAGGATGAATGGCTAGTACTGGCAGAACTCAGCTATTTCTTCCGTGTTCTTTGTGCGAAAGAACTATCGCCTGGCGTGCTAGAAGAAATGGAAGAGTTGGCGCCGGAGTTGATCTGCAAGTTAGAGAAGATCTTTCCACCGGGCTTCTTTAATCCAATGCAACATTTGATTTTGCATCTCCCGACCGAGGCAAGATTGGGGGGGCCCGTGCAAAATCGTTGGTGCTACCCAACTGAGAGGATGCAGAAGACACTTCGACAAAAATGTAAAAATAAACGTAGAATTGAAGCATCGATGGCTGAGGCATTCATCACTGAGGAGGCGGCAAACTTCGTGACAGCACACTACGAAGCCAAAAATCGTCATTTGCATAATCCGAAGCCTCGGTACAATGCTGACGACCCTAAAAAGGGTGGATCCAACCTCAGCCTATTCAAAGGGAATCTCGCACCAGCCAGTGTTTCAAATCCAGTATCTTTGGATAACGAACAATGGCGGACCATTTCGTTGTATATCTTCAACAACCTGATAGAAGTGCGGCCGTACATCGAGTAAGTTCTCGGTACATAGTTTCGCAACTTCTATTTCCTTTGAACTGCTCTTATTCCTGGATATTTCATACAGTCGATACGTCGCCTTATTCTCGTATGGAGCGGTGATCCAAAAGGATTCTGTCGAAGAGTATGAGCTTCTCGCAAAGCAAGGAGGCGGCTATCCCGGTTTCATCTCTTGGTTCAAACAAACGGTAATTTCTATTAGACTTGTAGGCTAATTTGTAGGCGGCTATCCCGGTTTCATTCGCTAATTTGTGCGTAATGCAACAATCCTTTCATATTAAACTTGTAGGCTAATTCAGAGTCTATGGACGCCGAATTGAGACAAGTCGCTAATGGTTTTGACTATAAGGTCCGTTCATTTGACAAATACGACATCAACGGGTATCGCTTTCGTACCTATGGCAAAGAGCTATCTATGGCCGACCGAAAGTCTACAAATTGTTGTGTATCTGCTATCGGCGAAGGAGGTACCGAGTATTATGGGAGAGTTGAAGCAATTTATGAACTTCTATTCTATGGTGAAAACCCACCGAATGTCGTAGTCTTCAAATGTTATTGGTTTCAGCCGAAGGAGACTAGAAGGACTCATGAACATATAGGGCTAGTTGAAATCAACCAAAGCACCCATTTAGATGTTCCTGATGTCTATATTACGGCTCAACAGGCGACCCAAGTATTCTATCTACCGTGGGCCTGCCAAACTAATCCAAATCTGAAAGGTTGGGATGTCGTTTATGAAGTGCCGCCACGTGCTAGACTATCTCCCCCAAAGGAAGAGGATTATGAACCTCACATTAACCCAGACACATATGAAGGAGAATTCTTCCAAGAGACACGTCTTTCCAAAAAGCGTTTCAAGAACCGCTATACTTCACCCCAAAACATTGAAGTAGACAGCGACAGTGAATCCGACATCACCCCAGAGGAGGAACAAGAAGAGCCGGAACAAGAAGAGGTTACTGCTGCGGATGACCTGTCATTGCTTGACCGATTACGTCAAGGTGGCCTTGCACATGTTGATGCCACTGAACCCTATGAGCCCGTCATTGATTATAGTGATGATGATGATTATGCATTTATTGATGATACTGATCGAGATTATTAGTAGTGTCAGGTATTAAATTTTTTAATGTTGTACTTGATGATGATACACTTAAGTGATACACATATTATTATTCATGTCGGTCTTTTTTTTATGTTGTACTAATTTCGTTTACTGTTTCTCATGGCAGGTGTTGAAAGATGGTGGGCGCTGGTCGGGAGCGCGCCAAGGCCCCTTCTTCGTCGGCGCGTGGTCTGAGGTCTTCGATTCCAGACGTACCTCTCCGCCGAGCGTTGCTGGACAGTATGTCCACACCGCCGGGCCCTTCTTCGTCGACCGCGGTGCCCAGCAGGGGACGAGGTAGGAAGAGAGGAGGTGGGGCACGTGGTCGCGGGAGAGGAGGTAGGGTGACTGCTAGGGCACCTTCCTCGCCGCCACCCCCAGCTGTTTCACCCGAGCACGTGACTGCTAGGGTGGACTCGTCCGAGGAGGAGGCTACACGGACTCCGGTCCACGAGCCTCCGGTCCACGGGTCTTGGGCCCACGAGCCTCGGGTCGACTGGCCTTCGGCCCACGAGAGTTCGGCCCACGAGACCCCGGAGGAGCACACGTCCGGATGGGGTACCTGGCCGGATCAGCCCGAGGAGCCGAGTGGCCATGCTGATGATGGCGGGGAGCCGACTGATCTTGAGGAGGAGGGTGGCACCGTGTACCAGCGTGGTGCTACACGGCTCCCGTCCGTGCCGGCGACCCGCGAGCAGAGGTGGTTGATCTTCCCTGATGGGGAGAGGTACGTAAGTGCATTTAATATTTTTGTACCTTCTGCATTCACGTTTCTTCAAATAACTAATGCGTTGGCCTTGTCATGCTGCAGGGGTTGGGACCACCATCATAGTGTCCGCCGGCCCAACTCCGTCCTTGGAGTTCTTTGCCGGCAAAACTTCCCGGGGTTTGTCACGTTGCCTGGTGAGGGTCGGCTTCCAGAGCTTGGGTTGAGCTGGGAGCACTACGTGGCTGCCCCGGCCCCGCCGGATGTCATTATCGACGGTGTCGTGTGCGACACGAGGGCAGACATGGTGATCAGGACGTTCTGGGTAATTTCTCCTTTACACATTTCAAAATCTTCAACTAGCTAGTTATTAATTGTACTAATCAATATTGTCTCATTTGATTGCAGACATTCTACAGGTGTGAGGAGGGATACGAGGAGGACAGCGCAAATGTTATCCAGAACGTCTGCAAGCGCCTACTCCAGAACTTACGGCACGAGGCTCGGGTGCAGGCTGTTCGAGACTACTACGCCTTGCGTGGTATCAAGAAGACCAAGCCGGCGTGCCGCGATAAGTTCCTGAGTAAGGAGCAGTACATGAAGGTAATTCTTAAGGCCTTCTACTTAAGTTCCTTCATTTAGTAATTCTTAGCCGTAGCGCTCAAGTTTCTATTTGCTAACTTAGGCGCCTCCGAGATGGTGTGCGGATCGGATGGATTGTTGGGAGGTGTTGGTCGATGAGTGGTGCTCACAAGAATGGCTAGCCCTCCACAACCAGGCCAAGGACAAACGTGCCCAAATGGAAGGTGTGCCACACCATCAAGGCAGCTCCAACTTATATCAGTTCGGGCGCAACTGGGTATGTGGTTTGCTTCATGATTCATGCAATTCATTCATCATGCTAGCTTGAGCCCTTTAATTACTAATTTTCATTGTTTCTCTCTTTCAGGCACGCCACAATAAGGCGGATAAGGTGCCAGAGGTGTACGACCTGTATGCCATGGCCCACACTGGCTCTTTCAAGAAAGTCAAGGCTTTCTCTCACTCTGACCTCGATGATGCAAACAACTTCACCAACATCTCCTCCCACAACAAGCTCGTGAGATATAGAGATGAGGGGAAGGCGAGGAAAGGGGAGGACTTTAACCCGAGCCAGGGTCCCATTGATCCAGAGCTGGTGATGATATCTGGTGGCGGGAGGTCCCATGGCTCCATAGCCATTGGAGATGGACTTATCCGTTGTCCTAGCACTCTCCCGGAGATCAAGGCGCGCCAGTCGAGCTCCGCTCCTGAGATAAGGCCTCGTGAACGGCCAGTGCAACTCGCCATCAAGGTTAGTGATACGTACTCAGTTATCTTTCTCCATTACATTGTGTGCGCTTCCATCAATGATTACAAATGGTCATGTGAGTGGTGTTGCAGGCTGCTATACAGACTGAGAGAGATAGAACGGAGAAACTTCTGGCGGAGGCGGCGGAGAGGCAGCGGGAGATGGAGGAGAGGACGAGAAAGATGATGGAGGAGGAGAGGGCACGGAATGACATGCAGGCAAGGGCCATGTACGAGCTCCTTGTGGTAAGTTTCTTCTGCAGATTACTTGCTAGTCTTAACATTTGAGTCTCATTACTAACTAGTATGACTCTGTTCTGAAAACCAAATGTGCAGTCTGTGTGCGAGAAGTCCGGTCAGCCCGCTCCGCCGATGCCAGTGATTGCTCCTGGGAGCACGGTGAGTTTAGTTTGAATGGACATTAGTTGGTAGTCTTAACATTTGAGTGTCGTAATGCTAACGAGACATTGGAAATGATCTTTGTTGCAGCTTAACTCCAGAAACGCATCGCACGATCCTTCTCCAGGTAGCGGCACTAGCCACCCCGCTCCTACATCTCCCTGATCACGGTAAGTTTCTCTAGTGTTTTGCTTAACAAATGCATAAAGACCTAGACTTAGCTTTATTTCCTCCAATATGCTTACCATAATGACCTAGAGTTAGCTTATTTTCCTCCAAAATGACCCATTTTACCTAGGTTAGCTTATAAATGATGCAGTTCATCCAAGTTAGCTCAAAAATGACCCATTTTACCTAGATTAGCTCCTAAATGATCCATTTTACCTACGTTAGCTTTAAAATGGCCCATTTCACCTACGTTAACTCCAAAATGACCCATCTTACCTAGGTTATCTCATAAACGATCCATTTCAACTAATTTAGCTCATAAACGATCCATTTGACCTAAGTGAGCTAAAAAACGATCCATTTCACCTAAATTAGCTCTTAAATGATCCATTTCACCTAAGTTAGCTGAAAATGATCCATTTCAACTAAATTAGCTCAAAAATGATCCATTTCAACAAAGTTAGCTCAAAACCGATCCATTTCAACTAAGTTAGCTCAAAAACGATCCATTTGACCTAAGTGAGCTAAAAAAGATCCATTTCACCTTAGTTACCTCAAAAACGATCCATTTCACCTTAGTTACCTCAAAAACGATCCATTTCTAACTTTCTTATTTTGCCATTTTGCAGATTTCATTATGTGCTGGATGGAGTGCTTGTTCTACTCTTCTTCTTCTTGTCTTCTCATTCTTGTCTTCTCATTCTAGTCACCTTAGCTATGGAGTGCTACTTTATGTATGGATGGAACTTCTTTATGTATGAAATGATGGATGGAACTTGTTTATGTATGAAATGATGGATGGACCTTGTTTATGTATGAAATGATGTATGAACTTGTTTATGTGATGAATGCCTGTGAAATATATCTACATGTCATATATATTTTCTGTGCAAATTGTGGGATTTAACAAAAAACAGAAAAAACAGACAATATGCAGGCTCTTTGCCGTCTGCCACCGACGGCAAAGAGCTCTTTGCCGTCTGCCGCGGACGGCAAAGAAGCCACGTGGCAGCCAACTGTGCTTCCTGGGAGCTGACCCATTTGGTCAGTTTGCCTACAGTGGCAGATGACAAAGACTTTGCCATCCGTGGCAGACGGCAAAGAACCTGCACTTTGCCATCTGTGGCAGACGGCAAAGAACCTGCCATCTAGTGACGTGTAGATGACATCATAAGGCGGACGACAAAGACCAGACAAATTTTGCCGTCTGCGGCGGATGGCAAAGGTCTGCCGTTAGCCACTTAACGGACTGACAGCGCAATTATTGCCGTCCGCCCTCTTTGCCGTCCGCCGCAGACGGCAAAGCGCCTTTGCCGTCCGCCGCCAGGAAGCAGACGGCAAAGCAGCTGTTTACCGTAGCCTTCTTTGCCGGAGCCTTTTGCCGTCTGCGGCTGACGGCAAAGGTCTTTGCCGTCCGCCTTTCGAGCCTTTGCCGTCCGCCGTGGCAGACGGCAAAGAAGCTGTTTCCTGTAGTGCTAGCACAAACTGGGATACAGATCGAAAGAGGCGCAGGCCTCCTGCCTGGGATCCTCCTAAACTACTCCTGGTCGTCGTCAGCAGCCTGCACGTACTAGTAGGTGAAGGAAATATGCCCTAGAGGCAATAATAAGGTATTATATATTTCCTTATATCATGATAAATGTTTATTATTCATGCTAGAATTGTATTAACCAGAAACATAATACATGTGTGAATACATAGACAAACAGAGTGTCACTAGTATGCCTCTACTTGACTAGCTCATTAATCAAAGATGGTTATGTTTCCTAGCCTTAGACATGAGTTGTCATTTGATTAATGAGATCACCACATTAGGAGAATGACGTGATTGACTTGACCCATTCCATTAGCTTAGCACCCGATCGTTTAGTATGTTGCTATTGCTTTCTTCATGACTTATACATGTTCCTATGACTATGAGATTATGCAACTCCCGTTTACCAGAGGAACACTTCGTGTGCTACCAAACGTCACAACATAAATGGGTGATTATAAAGGTGCTCTACAGGTGTCTCCAAAGGTACTTGTTGGGTTGGCGTATTTCGAGATTAGGATTTGTCACTCCGATTGTCGGAGAGGTATCTCTGGGCCCACTCGGTAATGCACATCACTATAAGCCTTGCAAACATTGTGACTAATGAGTTAGTTGCGGGATGATGTATTACGAAATGAGTAAAGAGACTTTCCGGTAACGAGATTGAACTAGGTATCGAGATACCGACGATCGAATCTCGGGCAAGTAACATACCGATGACAAAGGGAACAACGTATGTTGTTATGCGGTCTGACTGATAAAGATCTTCGTAGAATATGTGGGAGCCAATATGGGCATCCAGATCCCGCTATTGGTTATTGACCGGAGAGGTGTCTCGGTCATGTCTACATAGTTCTCGAACCCGTAGGGTCCGCACGCTTAACGTTACGATGACAGTTTTATTGAGTTTTGATGTACCGAAGGAGTTCCGAGCCCCAGATGAGATCGGGAACATGACGAGGAGTCTCGAAATGGCCGAGACGTAAAAATCGATATATTGGACGACTATATTCGGACTTCGGAAAGATTCTGAGTGATTCGGGTATTTTTCGTTGTACCGGAGAGTTACGGGAATTCGTATTGGGCCTTAATGGGCCATACGGGAAAGGAGAGAAAGGCCTCAAAAGGTGGCCGCGCCCCTCCCCATGATCTGGTCCGAATTGGGCTAGGGAAGGGGGGCGCCCCCTTCCTTCTTTCTCCTTCTCCCTTCCCTTCTCCTATTCCAACAAGGAAAGGAGGAGTCCTACTCCCGGTGGGAGTAGGACTCCCCCTTCTGGCGCGCATCTCCTCCCTAGGCCGGCGGCCTCCCCCTTGCTCCTTTATATACGGGGGCAGGGGGGCACCCCATGGACACACTTGATATACGATATTTTAGCCGTGTGCGGTGCCCCCCTCCACCATATTACACCTCGATAATACCGTTGCGGAGCTTAGGCGAAGCCCTGCATCGGTGGAACATCATCATCGTCACCACGCCGTCGTGCTGATGAAACTCTCCCTCAACACTCAGCTGGATCGGAGTTCGAGGGACGTCATCGAGCTGAACGTGTGTAGAACTCGGAGGTGCCGTACGTTCGGTACTTGATCGGTCGGATCGTGAAGACGTACGACTACATCAACCGCATTGTGATAACGCTTCCGCTGTCGGTCTACGAGGGTACGTGGACAACACTCTCCCCTCTTGTTGCTATGCATCACCATGATCTTGCGTGTGCGTAGGAATTTTTTTGAAATTACTACGTTCCCCAACAGTGGCATCCGAGCCTGGTTTTATGCGTTGATGCTATGCATGAGTAGAACACAAGTGAGTTGTGGGCGATATAAGTCATACTGCTTACCAGCATGTCATACTTTGGTTCAGCGGTATTGTGAGATGAAGCGGCCCGGACCGACATTACGGGTACGCTTACGCGAGACTGGTTTCACCGTTGCGAGCACTCGTTGCTTAAAGGTGACCGGCGGGTGTCTGTCTCTCCCACTTTAGTTGAACCGAGTGTGGCTACGCCCGGTCCTTGCGAAGGTTAAAACAGCACCAACTTGACAAACTATCGTTGTGGTTTTGATGCGTAGGTAAGAACGGTTCTTGCTAAGCCCGTAGCAGCCACGTAAAACATGCAACAACAAAGTAGAGGACGTCTAACTTGTTTTTGCAGGGCATGTTGTGATGTGATATGGTCAAGACATGATGTGATATAATTTATTGTATGAGATGATCATGTTTTGTAACCGAGTTATCGGCAACTGGCAGGAGCCATATGGTTGTCGCTTTATTGTATGAAATGCAATCGCCATGTAATTGTTTTACTTTATCACTAAGCGGTAGCGATAGTCGTAAAAGCAATAAGTTGGCGAGACGACAACGATGCTACGATGGAGATCAAGGTGTCGCGCCGGTGACGATGGTGATCATGACGGTGCTTCGGAGATGGAGATCACAAGCACAAGATGATGATGGCCATATCATATCACTTATATTGATTGCATGTGATGTTATCTTTTATGCATCTTATCTTGCTTTGATTGACGGTAGCATTATAAGATGATCTCTCACTAAAATTTCAAGATAAAGTGTTCTCCCTGAGTATGCACCGTTGCGAAAGTTCTTCGTGCTGAGACACCACGTGATGATCGGGTGTGATAGGCTCTACGTTCAAATACAACGGGTGCAAAACAGTTGCACACGCGGAATACTCAGGTTAACTTGACGAGCCTAGCATATGCAGATATGGCCTCGGAACACGGAGACCGAAAGGTCGAGCGTGAATCATATAGTAGATATGATCAACATAGTGATGTTCACCATTGAAACTACTCCATCTCACGTGATGATCGGACATGGTTTAGTTGATTTGGATCACGTAATCACTTAGATGATTAGAGGGATGTCTATCTAAGTGGGAGTTCTTAAGTAATATGATTAATTGAACTTAAATTTATCATGAACTTAGTCCTGATAGTATTTTGCAAATTATGTTATAGATCAATAGCTCGCGTTGTTGCTTCCCTGTGTTTATTTTTGATATGTTCCTAGAGAAAAATTATGTTGAAAGATGTTAGTAGCAAAGATGCGGATTGGATCCGTGATCTGAGGATTATCCTCATTGCTGCACAGAAAAATTATGTCCTTGATGCACCGCTAGGTGACAGACCTATTGCAGGAGCAGATGCAGACGTTATGAACGTTTGGCTAGCTCAATATGATGACTACTTGATAGTTTAGTGCACCATGCTTAACGGCTTAGAATCGGGACTTCAAAGACGTTTTGAACGTCATGGACCATATGAGATGTTCCAGGAGTTGAAGTTAATATTTCAAGCAAATACCCGAGTTGAGAGATATGAAGTCTCCAACAAGTTCTATAGCTAAAAGATGGAGGAGAATCGCTCAACTAGTGAGCATGTGCTCAGATTGTCTGGGTACTACAATCGCTTGAATCAAGTGGGAGTTAATCTTCCAGATAAAATAGTGATTGACAGAATTCTCTAGTCACCATCACCAAGTTAGTAGAACTTCGTGATGAACTATAGTATGCAAGGGATGACGAAAGTAATTCCCGAGCTCTTCGTGATGCTGAAATCGACGAAGGTAGAAATCAAGAAAAACATCAAGTGTTGATGGTTAACAAGACCACTAGTTTCAAGAAAAGGGCAAAGGGAAGAAGGGGAACTTCAAGAAGAACGGCAAGCAAGTTGCTGCTCAAGTGAAGAAGCCTAAGTCTGGTCCTAAGCCTGAGACTAAGTGCTTCTACTGCAAAGGGACTGGTCACTGGAAGCGGAACTACCCCAACTATTTGGTGGATAAGAAGGATGGCAAAGTGAACAAAGGTATATTGGATATACATGTTATTGATGTGTACTTTACTAGTGTTTATAGCAACCCCTCGGTATTTGATACTGGTTCAGTTGCTAAGAGTAGTAACTCGAAACGGGAGTTGCAGAATAAACAGAGACTAGTAAAAGGCGAGGTGACGATGTGTGTTGGAAGTAGTTCCAAGATTGATATGATCATCATCGCACACTCCCTGTACTTTCGGGATTAGTGTTGAAACTAAATAAGTGTTATTTGGTGTTTGCATTGAGCATGAATATGATTTGATCATGTTTTTTGCAATACGGTTATTCATTTAAGTTAGAGAACAATTGTTGTTCTGTTTACATGAATAAAAACCTTCTATGGTCATACACACCAACGAAAATGGTTTGTTGGATCTCGATCGTAGTGATACACATAATCATAATATTGAAGCCAAAAGATGCAAAGTTAATAATGATAGTGCAACTTATTTGTGGCACTGCCGTTTAGGTCATATTGGTGTAAAGCGCATGAAGAAACTCCATATTGATGGGATTTTGGAATCACTTGATACTTGCGAACCGTGCCTCATGGGCAAGATGACTAAAACGCCGTTCTCCAGAACTATGGAGAGAGCAACAGATTTGTTGGAAGTCATACATACAGATGTATGTGGTCCAATGAATATTGAGGCTCATGGCGGATATCGTTATTTTCTCACCTTCACAGATGATTTGAGCATATATGGGTATATCTACTTAATAAAACATAAGTCTGAAACATTTGAAAAGTTCATATAATTTCAGAGTGAAGTGGAAAATCATCGTAACAAGAAAAATAAAGTTTCTACGATCTAATCGTAGAGAAGAGTATTTGAGTTACGAGTTTGGCCTTCAGTTAAAACAATGTGAAATAGTTTCACTACTCACGCCACCTGGAACACCACAGCATAATGGTGTGTCCGAACGTCATAACCGTACTTTATTGGATATAGTGCAATCTATGATGTCTCTTACCAATTTACCACTATCGTTTTGGGGTTATGCATTAGAGACAGGTACATTCACGTTAAATAGGGCACCATCAAAATCTGTTGAGACGACGCCTTATGAACTGTGGTTTGGCAAGAAACCAAAGTCGTCGTTTCTTAAAGTTTGGGGTTGCGATGCTTATGTGAAAAAGTTTCAACCTGATAAGCTCAAACCCAAATCGGAGAAATGTGTCTTCATAGGATACCCAAAGAGAAATGTTGGGTACACCTTCTATCACAGATCCGAAGGCAAGATATTCGTTGCTAGAATGGATCCTTTCTAGAGAAGGAGTTTCTCTCGAAAGAAGTGAGTGGGAGGAAAGTAGAACTTGATGAGGTAACTGTACCTGCTCCCTTATTGGAAAGTAGTTCATCACAGAAATCATGTTCCTGTGACTCCTACACCAATTAGTGAGGAAGTTAATGATGATGATCATGTAACTTCAGATCAAGTTACTACCGAACCTCGTAGGTAAACCAGAGTAAGATCCGCACCAGAGTGGTACGGTAATCCTGTTCTGGAGGTTATGTTACTAGACCATGACGAACCTACGAACTATGAAGAAGCGATGGTGAGCCCAGATTCCGCAAAATGGCTTGAGGCCATGAAATCTGAGATGAGATCCATGTATGAGAACAAAGTGTGGACTTTGGTTGACTTGCCCGATGATCGGCAAGCCATTGAGATTAAATGGATCTTCAAGAGGAAGACGGACGCTGATAGTAGTGTTACTATCTACAAAGCTAGAATTGTCGCAAAAGGTTTTCGACAAGTTCAAGGTGTTGACTACGATGAGAGTTTCTCACTCGTATCTATGCTTAAAGTCTGTCTGAATCATGTTAGCAATTGCCGCATTTTATGAAATATGGCAAATGGATAAACAAAACTGCATTCCTTAATGGATTTATTAAAGAAGAGTTGTATATGATGCAACCAGGAGGTTTTGTCAATCCTAAAAGTGCTAACAAAATATGCAAGCTCCAGCGATCCATCTATGGACTGGTGCAAGCATCTCGGAGTTGGAATATACGCTTTGATAAGTTGATCAAAGGATATAGTTTTATACAGACTTGCGGTGAAGCCTGTATTTACAAGAAAGTGAGTGGGAGCACTACAGCATTTCTGATAAGTATATGTGAATGACATATTGTTGATCGGAAATAATGTAGAATTATTCTGCAAAGCATAAAGGAGTGTTTGAAAGGAGTTTTTCAAAGATAGACCTCGGTGAAGCTGCTTACATATTGAGCATCAATATCTATAGAGATAGATGAAGACGCTTGATAAGTTTTTCAATGAGTACATACCTTAACAATATTTTAAAGTAGTTCAAAATAGAACAGTCAAAGAAAGAGTTCTTGCCTGTGTTACAAGGTGTGAAATTGAGTAAAGACTCAAAGCCCGACCACGGCAGAAGATAGAAAGAGAATGAAAGTCATTCCCTATGCCTTGGCCATAGGTTCTATAAAGTATGCCATGCTGTGTACCAGATCTATTGTATACCCTACACTGATTTTGGCAAGGGAGTACAATAGTGATCTAGGAGTAGATCACTGGACAGCGGTCAAAATTATCCTTAGTGGAATAAGGATATGTTTCTCGATTCTGGAAGTGGCAAAAGGTTCGTCGTAAAGGGTTACGTCGATGCAAGTTTTGACACTAAATCTAGATGACTCTAAGTCTCGGTCTAGATACATATTGAAAGTGGGAGCAATTAGCTAGAGTAGCTCCGTGCAGAGCATTGTAGACATAGAAATTTGCAAAATACTTACGGATCTGAATGTGACAGACCCGTTGACTAAAATTATCTCACAATCAAAACATGATCACACCTTAGTACTCTTTGGGTGTTAATCACATAGCGAGTGAACTAGATTATTGACTCTAGTAAACCCTTTGAGTGTTGGTCACATAGAGATGTGAACTATGGGTGTTAATCACATGGTGATGTGAATTGTTGATGTTAAATCACATGGCGATGTGAACTAGATTATTGACTCTAGTGCAAGTGGGAGACTGAAGGAAATATGCCCTAGAGGCAATAATAAAGTATTATATATTTCCTTATATCATGATAAATGTTTATTATTCATGCTAGAATTGTATTAACCGGAAACATAATACATGTGTGAATACATAGACAAACAGAGTGTCACTAGTATGCCTCTACTTGACTAGCTCGTTAATCAAAGATGGTTATGTTTCCTAGCCATAGACATGAGTTGTCATTTGATTAACGAGATCACCTCATTAGGAGAATGACGTGATTGACTTGACCCATTCCGTTAGCTTAGTACCCGATCGTTTAGTATGTTGCTATTGCTTTCTTCATGACTTATACATGTTCCTATGACTATGAGATTATGCAACCCCCATTTACCAGAGGAACACTTTGTGTGCTACCAAACGTCACAACGTAAATGGGTGATTATAAAGGTGCTCTACAGGTGTCTCCAAAGGTACTTGTTGGGTTGGCATATTTCGAGATTAGAATTTGTCACTCCGATTGTCGGAGAGGTATCTCTGGGCCCACTGGTAATGCACATCACTATAAGCCTTGCAAGCATTGTGACTAATGAGTTAGTTGCGGGATGATGTATTATAGAACGAGTAAAGAGACTTGCCGGTAACGAGATTGAACTAGGTATCGAGATACCGACGATCGAATCTCGGGCAAGTAACATATCGATGACAAAGGGAACAACGTATGTTGTTATGCGGTCTGACCGATAAAGATCTTCGTAGAATATGTGGGATCCAATATGGGCATCCAGGTCCCGCTATTGGTTATTGACCGGAGAGGTGTCTGGGTCATGTCTACATAGTTCTCGAACCCGTAGGGTCCGCACGCTTAACGTTACGATGACAGTTTTATTGAGTTTTGATGTACCGAAGGAGTTCGGAGTCCCGGATGAGATCGGGAACATGACGAGGAGTCTCGAAATGGCCGATACGTAAAAATCGATATATTGGACGACTATATTCGGACTTCGGAAAGGTTCCGAGTGATTCGGGTATTTTTCGGAGTACCGGAGAGTTACGGGAATTCGTATTGGGCCTTAATGGGCCATACGGGAAAGGAGAGAAAGGCCTCAAAAGGTGGCCGCGCCCCTCCCCATGATCTGGTCCAATTGGACTAGGGAAGGGGGGCGCCCCCTTCCTTCTTTCTCCTTCTCCCTTCCCTTCTCCTATTCCAACAAGGAAAGGAGGAGTCCCACCCCGGTGGGAGTAGGACTCCTCCTTCTGGCGCGCATCTCCTCCCTAGGCCGGCGGCCTCCCCCTTGCTTCTTTATATACGGGGGCAGGGGGCACCCCATGGACACACTTGATATATGATATTTTAGCCGTGTGCGGTGCCCCCCTTCACCATATTACACCTCGATAATACCGTTGTGGAGCTTAGGCGAAGCCCTGCGTCGGTGGAACATCATCCTCGTCACCACGCCGTCGTGCTAATGAAACTCTCCCTCAACACTCAGCTGGATCGGAGTTCGAGGGACGTCATCGAGCTGAACGTGTGTAGAACTCGGAGGTGCCGTACGTTCGGTACTTGATCGGTCGGATCGTGAAGACGTACGACTACATCAACCGCGTTGTGATAACGCTTCCGCTGTCGGTCTACGAGGGTACGTGGACAACACTCTCCCCACTCGTTGCTATGCATCACCATGATCTTGCGTGTGCGTAGGAGTTTTTTTGAAATTACTACGTTCCCCAACAGACTATGCTTCTGGCAGCCTCCATCTTGCAGCATGTAGAAGAGAGTAGATGGTAAGTTCACCAAGTAGCATCGTATAGCATAATCCTACCCGGCGATCCTCCCCTCGTCGCCCTGTGTGAGAGCGATCACCGGGTTATATCTGGCACTTGGAAGGGTGTGTTTTATTAAGTATCCGGTTCTAGTTGTCATAAGGTCAAGGTACAACTCCCTGCAGGTCGTCCTTTTATCTAGGGACACGGCTATTCGAATAGATAAACTTCCCTGCAGGGGTGCACCACATAACCCAACACGCTCGATCCCATTTGGCCGGACATACTTTCCTGGGTCATGCCCAGCCTCGGAAGATCAACACGTCGCAGCCCTACCTAGGCACAACAGAGAGGTCAGCACGCCGGTCTAAATCCTATGGCGCAGGGGTGTGGGCCCATCGCCCATTGCACACCTGCACGTTGTGAGGGCGGCCGGAAGAAGACCTAGCAACCTCCATTTCAAAGGAAGTTGCGTTACGCGAACCAATCCGGCGCGCGCCGCTCAGTCGCTGACGTCACGAAGGCTTCAGCTGATACCACGACGTCGAGTGCCCATATTTTTCCCACGTAGTTGGTTAGTGCGTATAGACCGAATGGCCAGACTCAGATCAAATACCAAGAACTCGTTAAGCGTGTTATTTTAAAGTAACTACAGCCGCTGACCAGGGCCAGGACCACCTCTCTCCTCGGTGGTCTCAACCTGCCCTGTCGCTCCGCCTCAAAGTAACAGTCGAGGGCCGTCGGGAACCCAGGCCCACCTCTACCGGGATGGAGCCACCTGCCCCTTCAGCCCCCATCTCCAATCAGTATCATAAGTAATGTAACAGTATAAAGTATATAGCATATGCCCGTGATCACCTCCCGAAGTGATCACGACCCAGTAGTATAGCATGGCAGACGGACAAGAGTGTAGGGCCACTGATGGAACACTAGCATCCTATACTAAGCATTTAAGATTGTAGGTAAGGGTAACAACTGGAGCAACAATGATAGGCTATGCAGCAGAATAGGATTAACCAAAAGCAGTAACATGCTACACTACTCTAATGCAAGCAGTAGAGAGAAGGAATAGGCGATATCTGGTGATCAAGGGGGGGGGCTTGCCTGGTTGCTCTGCCAAGGAGGGGTCGTTAGGGATGTAGTCGTACCCAGTCGCATCAACGTCAGTGTCGGGGTCTACCAGAGAAGAAGAGGGGGGAAACAGTAAATACGGAGCAAACAAAGCATCACAAAATATAACAAGGCAATACGCGATGCCAGGGGTGATCTAACGCAGGGATAGGTGAGATCGGCGAAGGGGGAAAACATCCGGGAAAGTATCCCCGGTGTTTCGCGTTTTCGGACAGATGAACCAGAGGGGGAAGGTTGCAGGTTTGCTATGCTAGGGATGTGTGGCGGACGAATGGGCTGCGTATCCGGATTCGTCTCGTCGTTCTGAGCAACTTTCATGTATAAAGTTTTTCCATCCGAGCTACGGTTTATTTTATATTAATTTTAAAAGATTTAAATTAATTTTAGCATTTATATAATTAATTTAATACAACATTATCCAGAACAGTGCATTCTGATGTCAGCATGATGTCAACAGTCAACAGATGTGTTGACTGGTCAACTGACGTGTGGGTCCCGTTCGTCATTGACTGTTTAGTCTAATTAGGGTTTAACTAATCTAATTACTGTTTAATTAAACTAACTAGTTAATTAGATTAATTAAACAGGATTAATTAACTTAATTAAATAATTAATTTAATTATGATTTATTTATTTATTATTTATTTTAATTCTTTTTTTGTAAAACGTTCTCAGGGTGGGCCCCCTGTGTCATAGGCAGGGGGCTTGCGGGCGAATGGGCGCCCGGGCATAGGGGTGCTGCGGGGCGCCCGTTACCGGGCGGAGCCCCTGACCCGGAGCAGCAGGGCGTCGGCGGCCACGGCGCCGGCCAGCGGAGATGCCGGTCGCGGCGACCAGAGCGGCCAGAGACGGGGCGTCGACGGAGAGGGGTGGCCGCGGGCATGGTCAGCACGGGCGCGCGCTTGCAGGGGAGCAGGGGTGGTGCACGTGCGTGCGGTGGCCAGGCGAGGCGAGCGGCGGACAGGGCTGCGGCGGAGGAGGTAGCAGCTCGCAGCAGCAAGCGAGCACTGGCGGGAGGGACGGGCGGCGAGTAGTGGCGCTGCGGAGCAGCAGCAGCACGCAGCAGCGGCAACAGGGCGTGAGGCGTCGGGGGCGAGCGTGGCGCAACACAGCAGCGGCAGCAACACGAGATCGAGGTGGGGGGGTCAGGCGCGTGCACGAGGAAGCAGGGGCGCAGCCGTGGGCGCGCGCGCGGAGCCACGGGCGAAGGCGGGGCGCGTGGCGGCTGGTGGTGTAGCGTGGTTGCCGCGGGAGCGCGCGTGAGAGGAGTCGGGGCCAGGGGCGCGGTGAGGCGAGGGCGGCCCGGAGCATGAGCTCCGGCACGCGGGCGCGGTCTGGACGCGGGCGGCTGGGCGAGTGGAGGCACGACGGGCAGCGGTCGCGCGCGGGGCGAGGCCACGGCCGTGAGCGCGAGCACGAGCGTGCGCGGCCGAGCAGGGAAGGAGAGGAGAGTCGGGGCTCATGGCGAGGAGTAGGGACGGGGCAATGGTGCTCGGGGGGAGGTCGGGGATGACGTGCGTAGGGGGAGCAGGCCGGTGAGGGAGGTCCGGCGAGGCGGGGTGGGCTCCGGGCAGCGGCGAACGATGACGAGGCGGCGGTGTATGGCGGCGTCGAGCGGTCTCCTCCTCTCGATCCCGATCCAATTGGGGGAGAGAGGGGGGAGATATTTCGGGGGGGAGTGGGGTGTCGGTGGGTTGGATCGAGGGGGAGTGGGGGTTATGGGGAGTGGGGAGTGGGGGTGGGCCAGCCGATTGGTTGGGCCAGGTGGGCCGGTGCCCTGCTGGGCCGGAGCCCAGTGGGGGGTGTTTCCCTTTATTTATTTATCTGTTTGTTTTTTTATTTTGTAATTTCTTTTCTTTTTATATATTTTCTTTTCTGTTTTAAAACATTTTAAATTATCTAGGCATTTATAAAAATGTGTTTATTACACCATATTTACTTATGCAAAATATGGCACCTCCCGAACATTTTTGTTTTAACTTTTCAGAAACTTTTATTGTTGACATTAGTTTGAATTTGAATTTTGAAATGGTTTCGAATCATCGCAAGGTTAACAACAGTAATCGTGGTGACGTGGCACCATTAGCGTGGGATTACTGTAGCTTAATTATCCGGGCGTCACAATTCTCCTCCACTACAAGAAATCTCGTCCCGAGATTTAAGAGGTAGTGAAAGGGGGGAAGGTTTGGTAACGAATCTAGCGGGTCTTCTCATCCTGGCTTGCTCTTCTCGAAGAGGCCGGTCCAATATATTGATGTCTTCATTTCTCTGCTTTAGGTCATCATGATGAAGTCGGCGTCCTTTCTTCAGGAACTCCATCGTACTTACGAAAGAATAAAGGGTGGGCATTTTGGGAGAACAGACCTCTGCAAGGTCGACTATCTGGTCGATAACATCGGGGAAGGTGGCGGAAAGTAACTCTCGAATTGAACTTAAGAAGATATCGAGAGCAAGTAAGAAGGTACCATGAGAAGTTTCAAGCAGGCAGGCAATCGTTCAACGCCTGAAACAGGGCGTGAAAAGGGGTTCAGAGCAACGAGAATAAGTATTGCGTCTGATACCAGAATAGGTCACTAGGAAGGTGGCTCGTGAATTACATACGAGGTCACACGCGAGGAACAACCTTAAGAATAGGGGGTGTACAGGAGAGTCAGGTTTCGATCCTGTGGAACTGTGGGTTATGGGCCCACCGTGTGGTTAAAAGTAGGAAGGTCGGTAATCTTAGCTCAATCATCGAAAGTTGTGCTCCAGGAATAGGACCAGGTAGCACAGTTAAAATCAGCACGATAATGATATATCCCATCAGGGTAGGGATGACGTGATCGATTACAAACTCGTAAGCAAAGGAGATTACTAAGAGTTGTTTAATCATGATGCGGACTCGATTCAGTTATTGATGTCCTTGAGTGTTTAATAACTCGGAGCCCGTGAAAAATTGGAATCAATGAGAATGTAATACTTGATGGAGAACTCATAAGAAGTTATGCAGTTCCGTGATAATCTCGAGATACCAGGGGGTAATACTTGAGGACAAACCAAAGTAGAGGTTGGACTGGGGTATTGCTCCGCAGAAGACAAGTGCTTAAACTTGTACGAGAAATGGTATTTAAAGGAGAACATGGTCGGAACCACGATTGCAAAAGGCCAGATCCCAGATATAAGATGAACTTATGCCAAGGGAATAATTAATTTAAGAGAAGCTTTAATGATAAGATCTACATCGTGTCCATGGGCATGAACACAAAGTTCAAGGTCGACTCCCACTTCTCTAATGCATAACCTTTCATCCACTTCTCGCATTCGATGAAGTTGTATGGTAGAAAAGTATCTGGTAAAATACCAGAAGGGTATGACTTGTGAAAACCTTCGGGTTCATACGGTTTTTAGGGAAGGTATAGGTTCAACCCGTCAGGGTATTGTGGAAACATATACCACAAGCTTCAATAGTAAATACCACCAGCTCGAAAACAGAGGAGGGTTGGGAAAGCAGAGGATACAATTTACCAAAGGCTATATATATATATATCCGTGGAAAGGCTCACAAGGTTATTTGAATATGGAGGACACTGCCGGATAATAATCCAACAAGAGGTCTGGTGGTCTACAACGGAGCTGATGTGAGTATCGGTACTCTATCAAAGCAAGAAGGAATGCAAGTGCATCGGATTATAGAAACAACTGACTAACTCAAAGCTCAAATGCAAAGGAATTATGAATTCCAAGACAAGGGATCAGAAGCAATGCTTTGATTAGGGATGGATAAGTTGAATAGCCTTAGGGGTACAATCGACGGCAATTTGATTGGTCGAGAACCAGCTCCTGTTCAAAATGACGTCTGAGCTGGAAGGATGAATTCTAGGATCTGATTGAGGATTGCTGGCATTCGCAACATATTGAAATGATAATGACAAAGGATGCCAATAAGATTACCAGACTTATGGGATTATCTATAATGCAAGCAAGCAAAAATTTCAAGAGCAATAAGCTACTGAGGATTTTCGGAAGGTTGAATAGTATTTCGAAGACCTTTCTGAAACACATGAACAACTGGGAATGAGCGGATACTCGGTAAGTATGAGGAATTATTTCCAGGTGTATTCATGAGGAAAAGGAGCTGCAAGGCAGCAGACACAAAGGATCCTCAGAATATCCGAAGTATTTCAGGGTATCTTGTAATCACAAGATCAAATTGGAAATGAAGTTATGGACGACAAGTGTATGTAGCTTTCCATAAGGATTTATCGGTGGTATGGAATTGCAACGGCGAAGGGCACAAAGGTCTCGGGGAAACATCGGAGAGTATCTTCAAAATTTTCTGGTGCAGCAAGCGATCATCTGGACTGAAGGGGCTCTCCGGGAGAAGTATTTTCGAGAACCTAAAGTTAGTTTTTTTTCAAAATCATTTAACCCGAATAGAAGAGAGATTAGATTCCCAGAGTATGGACGAGGAATAAAAGATCCTAATACCACCCGATGGCGACGTGGGGCCGTAAGCCACACAGCCAAGTTAGTAAAACAGTTTTGGATGACTAGACTCAACTTCGGCCAAGGAGTTGGAAAGGGGGCTACCTACAGGCAGTCGGCTCTGATACCAACTTGTGACGCCCCGATTCAATCGTACACTAATCATACACGCAAACGTGTACGATTAAGATCAGGGACTCACAGGAAGATATCACAACACAACTCTAAAAATAAAATAAGTCATACAAGCATCATAATACAAGCCAGGGGCCTCGAGGCCTCGAATACAAGTGCTCGATCATAGACGAGTCAGCAGAAGCAACAATATCTGAGTACAGACATAAGTTAAACAAGTTTGCCTTAAGAAGGCTAGCACAAACTGGGATACAGATCGAAAGACGCGCAGGCCTCCTGCCTGGGATCCTCCTAAACTACTCCTGGTCGTCGTCAGCGGCCTACACGTAGTAGTAGGCACCTCCGGTGTAGTAGGAGTCGTCATCGACGGTGGCATCTGGCTCCTGGGTTCCAGCATCTGGTTGCGACAACTAGGTAGAATGGAAAGGGGGAAAGGAGGGAGAAAAGCAACCGTGAGTACTCATCCAATGTACTCGCAAGCAAGGATCTACACTACATATGCATGGGTATTGGTGTAAAGGGGCAATATCGGTGGACTGAACTGCAGAATGCCAGAATAAGAGGGGGATAGCTAGTCCTGTCGAAGACTACGCTTCTGGCAGCCTCCATCTTGCAGCATGTAGAAGAGAGTAGATGGTAAGTTCACCAAGTAGCATCGTATAGCATAATCCTACCCGGCGATCCTCCCCTCGTCGCCCTGTGTGAGAGCGATCACCGGGTTATATCTGGCACTTGGAAGGGTGTGTTTTATTAACTATCCGGTTCTAGTTGTCATAAGGTCAAGGTACAACTCCGGGTCGTCCTTTTATCGAGGGACACGGCTATTCGAATAGATAAACTTCCCTGCAGGGGTGCACCACATAACCCAACACGCTCGATCCCATTTGGCCGGACACACTTTCCTGGGTCATGCCCGGCCTCGGAAGATCAACACGTCGCAGCCCTACCTAGGCACAACAGAGAGGTCAGCACGCCGGTATAAATCCTATGGCGCAGGGGTCTGGGCCCATCGCCCATTGCACACCTGCACATTGCGAGGGCGGCCGGAAGCAGACCTAGCAACCTCCATTTCAAAGGAAGTTGTGTTATGCGGACCAATCCGGCGTGCGCCGCTCAGTCGCTGACGTCACGAAGGCTTCGGCTGATACGACGACGTCGAGTGCCCATATCTTTCCCACGTAGTTGGTTAGTGCGTATAGACCAAATGGCCAGACTCAGATCAAATACCAAGAACTCGTTAAGCTTGTTATTTTGAAGTAACCGCGGACGCCGACCAGGGCCAGGCCCACCTCTCTCCTAGGTGGCTCAACCTGCCATGTCACTCCGCCTCAAAGTAACAGTCGAGGGCCGTCGGGAACCCAGGCCCACCTCTACCGGGATGGAGCCACCTGCCCCTTCAGCCCCCATCTCCGAACAGTATCATAAGTAATGTAACAGTATAAAGTATATAGCATATGCCTGTGATCACCTCCCGAAGTGATCACGGCCCAGTAGTATAGCATGGCAGACGGACAAGAGTGTAGGGCCACTGATGGAACACTAGCATCCTATACTAAGCATTTAGGATTGTAGGTAAGGGTAATAACTGTAGCAACAATGACAGGCTATGCAGCAGAATAGGATTAACCAAAAGCAGTAACATGCTACACTACTCTAATGCAAGGAGTAGAGAGAAGGAATAGGCGATATCTGGTGACCAAGGGGGGGGGGCTTGCCTGGCTGCTCTGGCAAGGAGGGGTCGTCGGGGATGTAGTCGTACTCAGTCGCATCAACGTCAGTCTCGGGGTCTACCAGAGAAGAAGAGGGGGAAAAACAGTAAATACGGAGCAAACAAAGCATCACAAAATATAACAAGGCAATACGCGATGCCAGGGGTGATCTAACACAGGGATAGGTGATATCGGCGAAGGGGGAAAACATTCGGGAAAGTATCCCCGGTGTTTCGCGTTTTCGGACAGATGAACCGGAGGGGAAGGTTGCAGGTTTGCTATGCTAGGGATGTGTGGCGGACAAACAGGCTGCGTATCCGGATTCGTCTCGTTGTTCTGAGCAACTTTCATGTACAAAGTTTTTCCATCTGAGCTACGGTTTATTTTCTATTAATTTTAAAAGATTTAAATTAATTTTAGCATTTATATAATTAATTTAATACAACAGTATCCAGAATAGTGCATGCTGACGTCAGCATGACGTCAGCAGTCAACAGATGTGTTGTCTGGTCAACTCACGTGTGGGTCCCGTTCGTCATTGATTGTTAGTCTAATTAGGGTTTAACTAATCTAATTACTATTTAATTAAACTAACTAGTTAATTAGATTAATTAAACAGGATTAATTAGTTAATTAATTAATTAATTTAATTATGATTTATTTATTTATTATTTATTTTAATTCTTTTTTTGTAAAACGTTCTCAGGGTGGGCCCCTGTGTCATAGGCAGGGGGCTTGCGTGCGAATGGGCGTGCGGGCGCAGGGGCGCTGTGGGGCGCCCGTTAGCGGGCGGAGCCCCTGACCCGGCGCATCAGGGCACCGGCGGCCACGGCGCCGGCCAGGGAGACGCTGGTCGCGGCGACCGGGGCGGCCGGAGACGGGGCGTCGACGGAGAGGGGTGGCCGCGGGCATGGTCAGCACGGGCGCGCGCTTGCAGGGGAGCAGGGGTGGTGCGCATGCGCGCGGTGGCCAGGCGAGGCGAGCGGCGGACAGGGCCGCGGCGGAGGAGGTAGCAGCTCGCTGCAGCAAGCGAGCACAGGCGGGAGGGACGGCCGGCGAGCAGTGGCGCTTCGGAGCAGCGGCAACAAGGCGTTAGGCGTCGGGGGCGAGCGCGGTGTAACACAGCAGCGCCAGCAACACGAGATCGCGGTGGGGGCTCAGGCGCGTGCACGAGGAAGCAGGGGCGCGACCGTGGGCGCGCGCAAAGCCGCGGGCGAAGGCAGGGCACGCGGCGGCTGGTGGTGTAGCGTGGCTACCGCGGGAGCGCGTGTGAGAGGAGGAGGGGCCAGGGGCATAGTGTGGCGAGGGCGGCCCGGAGCGTGAGCTCCAGCACGCGGGCGCTGCGGGCCCGGTCCGGACGCGGGCGGCTGGGCGAGTGGAGGCACGACGGGCAGCGATCGCGCGCGGGGCGAGGCCGCGGTCGGGAGCGCGAGCACGATCGCGCGCGGGCGAGCAGGGGAGGAGAGGAGAGTCGGGGCTCACGGCAAGGAGTAGGGACGGGGCAATGGTGCTCGGGGGGGAGGTTGGGGATGACGTGCGTAGGGGGAGCAGGCCGGTGAGGGAGGTCCGGCGAGGCGGCGTGGGCTCCGGGCGGCGGCGTACGGCGGCGTCGTGCGGTCTCCTCCTCTCGATCCCGATCCAATCAGGGGAGAGAGGGGGGGAGATATTTCGGGGGGGGAGTAGGGTGTCGGTGGGTTGGACCGAGGGGGAGTGGGGGTGGGCCGGCCGGTTGGTTGGGCCAGGTGGGCCAGTGCCCTACTGGGCCGGAGCCTGGTGGGGGGTGTTTCCCTTTATTTATTTGTTTGTTTGTTTGTTTGTTTTTTGTAATTTCTTTTCTTTTTATATATTTTCTTTTCTGTTTTAAAACATTTTAAATTATCTAGCCATTTTATATAAATGTGTTTATTACACCATATTTACTTATGCAAAATATGGCACCTCCCGAACATTTTTGTTTTAACTTTTCAAAAACTTTTATTGTTGACATTAATTTGAATTTGAATTTTGAAACGGTTTCGAATCATCGCAAGGTTAACAACAGTAACCGTGGTGACATGGCACCATTAGCGTGGGATTACTGTAGCTTAATTATCCGGGCGTCACACCGAGACACCTCTCCGGTCAATAACCAATAGCTGAACCTGGATGCTCATATTGGTTCCTACATATTCTACGAAGATCTTTATCGGCCAAACCGTAATGACAACATACGTTATTCCCTTTGTCATCGGTATGTTACTTGCCCGAGATTCGATGGTATCTTCATACCTAGTTCAATCTTGTTACCAGCAAGTCTCTTTACTCATTCTGTAATGCATCATCCCGCAACTAAGTCATTAATCACATTGCTTGCAAGGCTTATTATGATGTGCATTACCGAGAGGGCCCAGAGATACCTCTCTGATACTTGGAGTGACAAATCCTAATCTCGATCTATGCCAACCCAACAAACACCTTCGGAGATACCTGTAGAGCATCTTTATAATCACCCAGTTACGTTGTGACATTTGATAGCACACAAGGTATTCCTCCAGTATCCGGGAGTTGCATAATCTCATAGTCCAAGGAATATGTATAAGTCATGAAGAAAGCAATAGCAATAAAACTTAACGATCAACATGCTAAGCTAATGGATGGGTCTTGTCCATCACATCATTCTCCTAATGATGTGATCCCGTTCATCAAATGACAACACATGTTTATGGTTAGGAAACTTAACCATCTTTGTTAAACGAGCTAATCTAGTAGAGGCTTACTAGGGACACGGTGTTTTGTCTATGTATCCACACATGCATCAAGTTTCCGGTTAATACAATTCTAGCATGAATAATAAACATTTATCATGATATAAGCAAATATAAAATAACAGCTTTATTATTGCCTCTAGGTCATATTTCCTTCAGCATATACTTCAAACCATGGGGTCTAAGCTCAATGGCCCACTTGGCTACCCGACATGTGGCTTCTCTGTTTTGAATAATATCCCCTAAGGGAGCAAAACTGACCACAGTGATGGGATGACCAAAGAAATATTGCTTCAATTTACGACTAGCCATGAACAGCCCATAAACCAGCTTCTGCCAATGTGGGTACCTCTGTTTGGATTCAATGAGTACCTCACTGATATAATAAACCGGCCGCTGAACCGGATATTCCTTGCTTGCCTCTTTCCATTCCACAATAATTGTCGCACTGACGGCTCGGCTATTAGCCGCCACATATAACAATAAGGGCTCCTTATCAATAGGAGCTGCAAGGATTGGTGGCTCAGCCAACTGCTTTTTCAATGCCTCAAACGGCTGATCAGCAGCATCACTCCAGACAAAGTGATCTGTTTTCTTCATCATCTGGTACAGAGGGATAGCCTTCTCGCCCAACCGGCTTATGAACCGGCTTAAGGCCAAAATACGACCCGCCAGACGTTGGACATCATTAATACACGCCGGCTTAGCTAAGGAAGTGATAGCCTTAATTTTCTCCGGGTTAGCTACAATGCCCCTTTCAGAAACCAAAAAACCCAAGAGCTTGCCTGCTGGTACACCAAAGACACACTTGGCTGGGTTAAGCATCATCTTGTAGACCCAGAGATTGTCAAAGGTCTCTTTCAAATCATCTATCAAGGTCTCCTTCTTCCGGGATTTCACAACAATATCATCCACATAAGCATGAACTTTGCTTCCAATCTGGTCATGGAGGCAACTCTGAACACACCGCTGATAAGTCGCCTGGGCACTCTTGAGCCCAAAAGGCATAGACACATAGTAGAAAGTTGGCTTCTCCTGGTCTTTGACTGCCATCTTGATCTGATGATAACTAGAGTAAGCATCCAAAAAACTGAAACGCTCACAACCCGTCGTAGCATCAATGATCTGATTAATACGGGGGAGAGCAAAAGGATCAGCCGGACAGGCCTTGTTAAGGTCTGTGTAATCCACACACATATGCCAAGTGTCATTCTTCTTAAATACCAGCACCGGGTTAGCCAATCACTCAGGATGAAAAACCTCAATGATAAACCCAGCTGCCAAGAGCCGGGCCACTTCTTCACCAATGGCCTTGCACCTCACTTCAATAAAACAATGAAGGAATTGCTTGACTGGTTTAAACTTTGGATCAATATTAAGAGTGTACTAAGCGAGTTCCCTCAGTACACCTGGCATGTCAGAAGGTTTCCATGCAAATATGTACCGGTTCTCAGGGATGAACTCGATGAGCGTGCTTCCCTATTTCAGATCCATATTAGCACTGATACTGAATTGCTTGGACGAGTCGCCAGTGTCGATAGAAATGACACCTACAGGATCACGTGGATCCCTTCTACGGTTTGGAAAGGAAGAGGGGTGGTGCAAAGAGCAGATCTAATGATCAACACGGTAGATTTTTACCCAGGTTCGGGCCGCTGAGAAGCGTAAAACCCTAGTCCTGCTTGTGTGTATATTCTGTGTTCTTGAGCTTCGGCTAGTTGCTACGCATGCAAGCTGGGCCGAGAGGTTCAAAAGTCTGAATCCTCCCCTAGTACACCGTGGGCCTCCTTTTATATGTCCAAGGGGTTGCCACAGTGGCACGCATGAGGTGTAAAGTAGCTGCAGTATCTATGTTTATCATCGGCGTCTTAGGATAAACCCATTAAATGCGCTACTTACGTGCCCTTCAGCTTTATCGGGGACGGGAGTAGAAACTGTCCCATCCGTCGCCGCCCCGCCCCATCCCGACACGCATCCATGCCGACGAGGAATGCAGTGCCAAGTTGGCTGGCCATCTACTACGCCGGAGAGGTGGCAGGTTCTTCATGAAGATTGGCATGCCACCACGCAGGTGCTTGCCAGGCTGGCAGGCAGGCCACCGCGCTGGAATGGTGATGGGGTGGCAGAGTCTTGCTGCGGTCTTGCCGATGTCCCCGGCAAGGATCTTTCAGGGGCTCGCAGATGTCCTCGACAAGGGTCTTGCTAGCAACTTCGTCTTCTGGCCTTCACAAAGATCCGCACGCCACTACGCGCGCATCTCTGGGTCTTGGCCTTAACGTTGTCGATGGTGTCAGAGCTCTCAACCACAAGGGTGGTGCTCTTGTTAGTGCCCTGCAAGTCGTCCCGTTAAGGATCTTGCCGGGGTCTCGCAAGCCGTCCCGGCAAGGATCTTGCCGGGGGTCCAGCTCGTCCTCTGTTCTTTGGTCTCTGGCTTGGCCGCTTCTCTTCACCTTGTATCTCATTTTTATCCTTGATCTCCCTCTTCATGCCTTGTCGTGTGTGGGGCTACGACTGCCCATGCACAAGTATGGGGTGCTAAAGATCCCAAACTTTAGTACACCGGTAGGAGCCCCGGGCCTGGGCCACATACAAGCGTGAAGCATCGTCGGGCCAGGCACAAACAGTGCGCGGGCACGCGTGGCAGGGGATAACTGCCATAATCTTCTTGTCTACCGTGCTCGCAGCGGCCCGTGCATAGCCTTTATTCATGGGATGGTAATCGCTGTTTCACGCTTCCCACTACGCCTGCCTTTTTTGCCACGTATACCGCATGCATGGCTCAGGGTAGGTAGCGGGCGCGGGATATGGAAAGGCGTGCCATGGCAGATACCCATGCGCCTTTGATTGGCGCGGGGAGGGCAGTCGACGACCTCGCTCATTGCCAATGGCCTTAATGAGCCAGACTCAAAAGGGACCTTCACAGAACGTATAGAGCCAGCCCCCAACCCTTCCTGCTTGGCCATAAAAAGGGGGATCAGGAGGAGAAGGAGGGGCATCTCCTTGCGTCTTCTCTTCTTCTCCACTCTTCATCCACCATCATGCCGAGAGGGCGTGGTCGCGGCCGCCCCCTGCGGAGGCGACTAGATCTTCCTCTCACCAGAGAGCCGGGGCGGTTAAGGAAGAGCTAAGCGCCCAAGGCGGAGGTGCAGGACGTGGTCATGGTCGGCGAGGTGGTCGACGCAGAGGTGGACGTGGAAGTGGGGCACCTGCAGCACCGCCGTCTCCTCCTGCCTCGTAAAGCGGCCATGTCGGAGACACGGCGCTAGAGTTTATCTTGCAGCTGCGTGAACCGCCGCGTAGCCGTCTTCGCCTTCCCGAGCCGTTCCGGAGGGTGCTGGAGGTCGACCAACCATCGAGGTTGAGGCTTCACATGAAGGGATGTTGCAATGGCGATATGTGGGCGAACGTAAATTTCCCCGTCCCTCATGTAATGCTTCTTCGTCGCGGTTGGAAAACCTTCGCACACGCCCACTGCCTGATGAAGGGGCATGTCCTCCGCTTCAAATTAGTGGAGGCTGACCTGCTCTCCGTCAAGGACTTTGGGCGCTTGGGAATCAGGTTAGGGTGTTGCGCGGAGAGCTCGACCGACGACGAAAGCTCCTCCACGAGCGATAGCAACGAGGAGGAGACTGATGGGGAGGACGATAGGGACGGGTCCGACTAGACGTCGGGCATACCGTCCCCAGGCGACGCCAGCATCACCATCATCTGCACCTGGCCTTCTCCCCGGTAGAGCGATTTGCCGGGGGTAGTTCTTGGAGGTGGCTTCTCAAGCCAGCTCCTCGAACTTCTTGGGGTTGTCGCTTCTGGCGGCTGGTGCTGGAAGGCCGGAGAAGACGAAGAAGGCGGGTGGCGGGCCATCAAGTCGGAGTACGATTGCATCGTCGCCTTCGTCTCGTATTGCCGGCCCGCTGCCTCAACTTTCGGCTCCTCCCCCGGCACCGTCATCACTACCCTCTTCTGGATGGCCGCCGGGATGTTCTCTTGGTGTCTTCTGTCGCGTGTACCTCGCCTAGGCACTCTTTTTGCCCTCCCGCTATCTTGATCCGCTTCCTGAGGAGAGGGACAAGAAAGGGATTACGGGCATCTTATATTTTTTAGATCCTAAGCCCGCGGGCACTTGCTAAATTTAAACTTTGTAACCCCTTGCTCATGCTTACATTCCATATGAATTGTACCCGTTAATCAATGTATTAATGAAGAAAAAGGGTGTTTGCCGGGTTCTTTTGTGCGTGATTGAGGCTCACACCAAGGAAAGAGTCCTTGTTATCTTTTTAAGTAAACAATGTCACCCGGCAACAGGCCTTGCTGTCCTCCCGCTTCACACCACGCCTATGCTCACGCCCTTGGTAGAGGTAGGGGCAAAGTAGGATTAGGCCCTTCGTCCGTCCCCCTTCCATCGCAACTACAACCAAATTCCAGCCCAAAAAAGGTTTTGGGCATGGGAAGGAGGGAGCACTGTGGCATGGGATCGAGCGAAGTTTCGTACGTTCAAGTTTCATACGGAAGTACGCAACGGGGGAAAAAGGACTTATCTGAATCTGCTGCCCCCGGCAGCCTTGGCTTGCCGGGGTCAGGGTGTCAGTTTGTCTCCTTTCCTCAAAAAGTTCCGCTGAAGCGTCCGTGCAGCCTGCAAACCAAAAAGGGCTGGAAGGGACAAAAAGACACACACTCGACCTCTATGCTAGGGGTTAGTTGCCACTAAGCACTATCAACCCTACCAGAGAGGAGCTCAACCTAACATGCATGCTAATTCTTAGGGCGCCAGTGCTTCGTTTATTCATCTGTTACTCAGGGTCTGTGCCTGGCTTTGTACAAAGGGTTACATGCCTTGCCGGCAAGGCTTGTACAAAAGGTGGTCTGCCAGGGGGGCCGGCAACCGCGCCTTACGGGTAAAACTTGCGAAGATGTTCGATGTTCCAGGAGTTGCTCACTAGAATACCATCTTCGGTCTCCAGGCGGACTGTGCCGGGCCTGGTGACTCGTATTACCCGATAAGGGCCTTCCCACTTTGGTGTCAACTTGTTGGAATTCTTGGTTGACTGAACGCGCCAAAAAACAAGGTCGCCTTCCTCAAAGCTTCGGGCATGAACCTTGCGGCTATGGTAGAGGTGCAAGGCTTGCTGGTAGTGTGCAGCTCACATAGCAGCATGAAGATGATCTTCCTCAAGGAGCGTAGCGTCATCTTGCCGCAACTGCTCTTGCTCAAGCTCATCATAAGCGAGCACTCGAGGTGATCCGTATGTGAGTTCTGTGGGGAGAACTGCTTCTGCCCCGTATAAGAGGGAGAAGGGCGTCTGGCCGGTGGCTCGATTTGGCATTGTTCTGATTGACCAAAGAACAGCCGGCAACTCGTCAATCCAACATCTTCCGCACTTGTGCAGCCTGTCAAAAGTCCTTGTCCTGAGGCCCCGTAACACTTCAGCATTTGCCCTTTCCTCCTGGCCGTTGCTTCGTGGATGTGCAACAGAAGCAAAACATATCTTGTTGTCGAGGTCTTGGACGTATTGCATGAAGGTGCGGCTTGTGAACTGTGTGCCGTTGTCGGTGATGACTCTGTTTGGCACACCAAAACGGCAAACTAGTCCTTTGAAGAACTTGACGGCTGATTGTGCTGTCACCTTTCTCACCGCTTCCACTTCTGGCCACTTTGTGAACTTGTCGATCACAACGTACAAGTACTCAAAGCCCTGATAGCACGGGGAAAGGGGCCCAGTATGTCGAGCCCCCAGACCGAAAATGGCCAGGAAAGAGGGATTGTCTGAAGAGCTTGAGCTGGTTGATGGAGTTTCTTCGAATAGAACTGACACGCTTCACACTTGGTTACTAGTGCAGTTGCATCCTGGAGAGCAGTGGGCCAAAAGAAACCTTGTCGGAATGCCTTGCCGGCAAGGGCTCTTGATCCTATGTGACAGCCACACATGCCTCCATGTATCTCTGCCAACAGCTCCAGTCCGTCCTCTCGGGGAATGCACTTCAATTTCACACTGTTCGGTCTTTTCCTGTACAGGATGTTGTCCACAAACTGGTACATGGCAGACCGACGGGCTACTTTCTCTGCTTCTTCCTGTTCCTCAGGGAGTTCCCCTGTTTGGAGGAACTGAAGGATGTGCCGCGCCCATGCCGGAGCCTGAGGCTCGACGACAAGGACTAGAGGCATATCTTCTACCGTGGGAGTGGTTGTCTCTACGGCAAGGGCTGGAGGCCCTGCCGGAGCCTGTCGCTCCCCAGCAAGCTTGGCATCCCCGACAACATCCTTGCCGGCGCCTCCTGGGATCTCGGCGGGAAAGTACTTGCCAGGGCCTAATTTTCTTTGCTTATTCTATCTTGCCGATGGTTCAACGGATGGCTGAGTCAATTGGAGCACAAAGGTCCCTGGTTCCACAGGTAACTTGAGGGCAGCACGTTTTGACAGGTCGTCGGCAATGCTGTTCTTTGCTCGAGGAACATGCTCTGCTTGTAGACCGTCAAAACACTCTTCCAACTTCCTCACTTCATCTACATAAGCTTCCATCAGCGGGCTCTGATAATCCTTGTTCACTTGCTTCACTATGAGTTATCAATCCCCACGGACGATCAACTTTCTGATCCCAAGGTCTGCCACGATCCTGAGACCGACAAGCAGCCCCTCATACTCCGTGGTGTTGTTCGTCGATCTCTCCCGGGGAAAGTGCATTTGAACTACGTACTCGAGGTGCTCTCCGGTGGGCGCGACAAGCAGCACACCGGCACCAGCGCCTTGCAGTGAAAAAGCCCCATCAAAGTACATAATCCAGTTGCGGCTTGTTTCCTTGCCGGGGAGAGTGGTCTCTTGAATTTCTTCGTCAAGTGTTGAGGTCCATTCTGCAATGAACTCCGCCAAGACCCTGCTCTGGATTGTCAAAGTGCTTTCAAACCTGAGACCAAAGCTTCACAATTCCAACGCCCATTCAACAATCCTTCCGATTGCATCTGGGTTGTGCAAGATCCGTTGCAACGGGAAGCGAGTGATGACGGTGATCTCATGTGCATGAAAATAGTGATGCAGCTTCCTCGAGGCCATAAGGAGGCCGAAGAGCAACTTCTGCACACCAGAGTACCTTGACCTAGCCCCCTGCAAGAGCGAGCTGACAAAGTAAACTGGGTGCTGCATCATCTTCTTCCTCTGTATCACTTCGTTTGCTTGGGCAGATCCTGCCTTGCCGGTGCCAGACACTGTCGGGGCTCCTGCCTTGTCGGTGCGAGACTCTGCCGGGGGTCCTGCCCTGCCGGCACCAAGCCCTGCCGGGGGGAGCTCTGGCTCGTCATCTGACAGTCTTTCCACTTCTACCAGCTCTTCGTCAACTTCCCTCTGCACCACTAGCGCAGCACTAACAACTTGATTCGTTGCCGCTAGATATAGCAGCAACGGCTCTTGCGGTTTAGGCGCAACTAGTATTGGTGTAGAGGAGAGGTGCCTCTTCAAATCCTGCAGCGCTGCCTCGGCCTCCTGGGTCCACTTCATTGGCACTTCCTTTTCCAAAATCTTGAAAAAGGGGAGGGAGCGCTCAGCAGATTTGGAGACGAACCTACTCAAAGCAGCAACGCAGCCAGCAAGCCGACGCACATCTTTGACTCGCCTTGGTGCCTCAATCTGCTCAATTGCCTTGATCTTGTCAGGGTTTGCCTTGATCCCTTGTTGAGACACAAAGAACCCGAGAAGTTTGTCGGATGGGACACCAAACACACACTTCTCAGGGTTGAGCTTGAGGTTGATCTTGCGCAAATTTGCAAATGTTTCTTCCAAATCTTGCACGAGTGTTGCCCTGTCCTTCGTTTTGACCATGATGTCATCGATGTAAGCTTCCATATTTTTGTGGAGCTGGTGCTCAAAACCAATCTGAACTGCTCTCACAAATGTCGAACCAGCACTTTTCAAGCCAAAGGCATTCATATAAAACAATATGTACCACATGGGGTGATAAAGGCGGTCTTCTCTTCATCTTCGTTCGTCATGAAGATTTGGTGGTATCCTGAATAGGCGTCAAGGAATGACAGTAGGTTGCACCCAGCGGTGGAGTCCACGATCTAGTCAATGCGCGGCAAAGGGAAATGATCCTTTGGGCAGGCTTTATTGATATCTGTATAATCAATGCACAACCTCCATTTCCCATTTGCCTTGCGCACCACCACCGGATTGGCCAACCATGTTGGGTGGAGCACTCCTCTGACCAAGCCTGCCGCTTCCAACTTCCTAATCTCCTCGATGATGAACTCTTTTTTTTATCATTCAAAGACAGTAGGAGAGGCTCCTACTGACATTTTTCATTCATTTTCACACCAAATACATTTGCAGGGGTACACATGCACATCCAAGGGGATATCCTCTGACCCCACATCCTCATCATCCAATCACATGGTGAGGGGGTGATAAGGAGAAGCAATACGTTACAACTAGAACAAATTTACTCTTATACAATGGAGTTTACAAAACTCTCAACGAACCCCACTAGGGAGGGTTTGATTCTATGAGCTAGAAGAGCAAAGTCCGTCTTAAACCTTCTCTTCCAAGAGGGGAGCGAGTTGGGGATGCTCCTGAATATTTTATCATTGCGTTCATTCCAGATTGCCCACACCGCCATCTATGACGCCCGGATAATTAGGCTACAGTAACCCCACGTTAACAATGCCACGACACCTTAGATTACTGTTGATAATCTCGCGTTAGTTCAGAACCGATCCAAATTCAAATTTGAATTAAAGTCAAATAATTAAAGTTTTTAAAAGTCAAAACTAAATTGTTCCTAATGTGTCCAATAATCCATAATAAATGTTGGTGCAGAAATCATCTTTTAATAAAATACTTAAATGCACTAAATAAACTAAAACATCGATAAAACAATTATCTAAAATGCTTTTAAGATAATAAGCGAATGCAAAATACTTTATTTAAAGTGCCAAAATATTTGGGGCTGTGACCTATTTAATAACACCAAATTAGTTGTCGCTTTTAAATTTTATAAAACTAAAATAAAAGAAAACAGGAAAGTAATAGAATAAAAAAGGAAAAGAAAACAGAACAAACAAAAAAAAAGAACCCCCCCCCACTCGGCCACAGCCCCGCTGGCCTCTGGGCCAACCAGGCCGGCCCAGCCAGCGCCTATAGCCCCCTGGGGCGACCGAACCCTAGCGACCCCCCCCTCCCCACTTCCCCCCGATCCCCACCCCGTTCCCTCGTCCTCCCACCCCGGCGCCACCACACAGCACACACACGTGAGAGGAGCTCCCTCCTGTCCGATGTCGTGTCGGCGACTCTGACCGCCTCACTACCCTTCCCCGTCGCCCGGTCATCTCTCCTCCCTCCGTTCTCCCCAGCAGCTCGCCGCGCCCCTCTTTCTCCTCGTTTGGCCGAGCGCAGCCACCAGCTCGCCGTGGCCATGGCCAACGGCCTTCCCGAGCTGCTCGTGCTGCCCTACGGCTTCCTCGATGTCGTCCACGACCCCCACGTGCCCGAGACCGACTGGAGCGGCCCCAAGTCGGCGACATCGACCGGTTCCCCATCGCGTCCACTGGAGCTCCTCCTCGACCCCTGCCGTCACTGACGCCGTCGACGCACGCCGCCACGCCGCTGCACCTCATCACCACGTCGCCGACCCGTCCCCGTCCTCCTCCCCGCCGGACCACATCGAGCCTCGCCACCACCTCTCCTCTCCAACGCCGGTGAGGGCCGTGCCCTCCTCCTCCCCTCCTCCTATATCCCTCGCGCACGCGCTCACGACCACGGCCACGTCCAGCGCACGCGTCGTCCCGCGCGCGCATGTCACCCGCTCCGGCGCCCATCGCGCGCCCGCGAACCCCACTGCTGCCTCCGGACGCCTCCGTCGCCCCGTCCGCTTTCGCCCCTAGCCCCCTTGAGGTTCCCGCAGTGGCTGCCACCGCTCGTCGTCCCACCTCCGCCCCTGGTCGCGCTCCGGCGAACACTCGTCGCGCCCTGGGTCTGCCTTCGGGCGCCCACGCCCGAGCGCCTCCGCCCGGCTCCGCCCGATTAGCCACACCCGCTATGGCCCCTCTAGGCCACTAACAGGGGGGCCCCACCCCCTAAAACGTTTAAAAAAGAGAGAGAAAAGGAATTAAAAAAGAATTAAAAATAAGAATATTAATTAATTAATTAACTAAATTAATTAACTTAATTAATTGAGTTTAATTAACCTAATCAATTAACTAAACTAATTAAACCTGCTTAGTTAGTCTTAGACAATGACGGTGGGACCCACATGTCAGTTTGACAAGGTCAACTGACTAGTTGACTGCTGACATCTCCCTGACATCATGCTGATGTCATAATTGCATTTTCTAATTAAATTAATTCTGTTAATTCTAAAAATGAATTAAATATTTAAAAATTAATATAAAATAATCCATAGCTCGGATGAAAATACTTTGTACATGAAAGTTGCTCAGAATGACGAGACGAATCCGGATACGCAGCTCATTCGTCTGCCACGCGTCCCTAGCATAGTGAACCTGCAACATTTCACCTCCGGTTCACCTGTCCGAAAACGAGAAACCCCGGGAATACTTTCCCGGATGTTTCCCCCCTTCGCTGGTACCACCTCCTACCGCGTTAGGGCACACCTAGCACCGCGTATTGGCATGTCTTCCATCCTCATGCTTATTTTTGCATTATATTTATTGTTTCTTCCCCCTCTTCTCTCGTTAGACACCGAGACCGACGCCGCTGCTACCCAGTACGACTACGGTGTTGACGACCCCTCCTTCTTGCCAAAGCAACCAGGCAAGCCCCCGCCCCCTTGATCACCAGATATCGCCTATTCTTCTCTATACCGCTTGCATTAGAGTAGTGTAGCATGTTACTGATTTCGGTTAATCCTATTCTGTTGCATAGCCTGTCATTGTTGCTACGGTTGTTACCCTTACCTGCTATCCTACTGCTTAGTATAGGATGCTAGTGTTCCATCAGTGGCCCTACACTCCTGTCCGCCTGCCATGCTATACTACTGGGCCGTGATCACTTCGGGAGGTGATCACGGGTACATACTATATACTTTATATACATGACACATGTGGTGACTAAAGTCGGGTCGGCTCGTTGAGTACCCGCAAGTGATTCTGATGAGGGGACTGAAAGGACAGGTGGCTCCATTCCGGTAGAGGTGGGCCTGGGTTCCTGACGGCCCCCGACCATTACTTTGTGGCGGAGCGACAGGGCAGGTTGAGACCACCTAGGAGAGAGGTGGGCCTGGCCCTGGTCGGCGTTCGCGGATACTTAACACGCTTAACGAGATCTTGGTATTTGATCTGAGTCTGGCCATTTGGTCTATACGCACTAACCAACTACGCGGGAACAGTTATGGGCACTCGACGTCGTGGTATCAGCCGAAGCCTTCGTGACGTCAGCGACTGAGTGGCGTGCGCCGGATTGGACTGGAATGCCTACTAGGCTAGGTCTGCTTTCGGCCGCGTTCGCAACGTGCAGGTGTGCAATGGGCGATGGGCCCAGACCCCTGCGCCATAGGATTTAGACCGGCGTGCTGACCTCTCTGTTGTGCCTAGGTGGGGCTGCGACGTGTTGATCTTCCGAGGCCGGGCATGACCCAGGAAAGTGTGTCCGGCCAAATGGGATCGAGCGTGTTGTTATGTGGTGCAGCCCTGCAGGGAAGTTTATCTATTCGAATAGCTGTGTCCCTCGGTAAAAGGACGACCCAGAGTTGTACCTTGACCTTATGACAACTAGAACTGGATACTTAATAAAACACACCCTTCCTAGTGCCAGATATAACCCACTGATCGCTCTCTAACAGGGCGACGAGGAGGGGATCGTCGGGTAGGATTATGCTATGCGATGCTACTTGGTGAACTTACCATCTACTCTCTTCTACATGCTGCAAGACGGAGGTGGCCAGAAGCGTAGTCTTCGACGGGATTAGCTATCCCCCCCCCCTTATTCTGGCATTCCGCAGTTCAGTCCACCGATATGGCCCGTTACACACATATACCCATGCATATGTAGTGTAGCTCCTTGCTTGCGAGTACTTTGGATGAGTACTCACGGTTGCTTTTCTCCCTCTTTTCCCCCTTTCCTTCCTACCTGGTTGTCGCAACCAGATGCTGGAGCCCAGGAGCCAGACGCCACCGTTGACGACGACTCCTACTACACCGGAGGTGCCTACTACTACGTGCAGCCCGCTGACGACGACCAGGAGTAGTTAGGAGGATCCCAAGCAGGAGGCCTGCGCCTCGTTCGATCTGTATCCCAGTCTGTGCTAGCCTTCTTAAGGCAAACTTGTTTAACTTGTGTCTGTACTCAGATATTGTTGCTTTCGCTGACTCGTCTATGATCGAGCACTTGTATTCGAGCCCTCGAGGGCTCTGGCTTGTAATATGATGCTTGTATGACTTATTTATGTTGTAGACGTGTGTTGTGATATCTTCCCGTGAGTCCCTAATCTTGATCGTACACATTTACGTGCATGATTAGTGTATGATTGAATCGGGGGCGTCACAAGTTGGTATCAGAGCCAACTGCCTGTAGGAATCCCCCTTTCCAACTCCTTGGCCGAAGTCGAGTCTAGTCATTGAAAAACTTTACTAACATGGATGTGTGGCTTACGGGCCCACGTCGCCATTGGGTGGTATTGGGATCTTTTACTCCTTGTCTATACTCTGGGACTCTGATCTCTCTTCTATTCGGGTTAAGTGAATTTTGCTAAATCTAACATTAGGATCTCGTTATCACTTTCACCCGGAGAGCCCCTTTTTACTGATGATCGTCTGCTGCACGTGAAGACCCTGAAGATACTCTCCGCTGATAACCCGAGAACTTGTGTTCATCGCTTTTGCAATTCCCTTTCATCGATAAACTCCTATGGATAACCACGTATAGTCGCCATTCATACAATGTTTCCCAGTTGATCTTGTTATTACAAGATACCCTGAAATTCTCTCTGTTGTTCCGAGAATCCTTTGAGCTTACTGCCTTGGTGTTCTTTGTCACCTGAATACCCCTACGGATAATTCTCGCACTTACCGAGTATCCGCTCATCCCCAGTTGATTCAAGTATTTCACAAAAGTGTTCAAAATACCATTCGATCTTCCGAAAATCCTCAGGAGCCTTTTTTGCTCTTGAAATTCTTGCTTACTTGCATTATGATTAATCTAAGTCTCGTAATCTTATTGGCATCTCTTGTCATTATCATTTTGAGTCCGTTGATTCAATTTGTTGTGAATGCTCGCCATCCTCAATCAGAGCCTAGAATTCATCCTTCCGGCTCGAACGTCATTTTGAACATGAGCTGGTTGTCGACCAATCAAATTGCCACCGTTTGTGCCTCTAAGTCTATTCAACTTACTTGTCTTTTGATCAGAGCATCTGCTTTTGATCCCCCAATTTGGAAATCATAATTCCTTGCATTTAAGGTCTCGAATTATCTAGATTTTTCTATAATCTGATGCCTTGGCATTATTTCTTCTTCTGGCTGAACATATCTACTCAAATCAGTTTCTTTGCGGTCCGCCAGATCCTTTGGTGGATTATTATGCGACCGTTCCTGCATATTCTGAAAACCTTGAGTTCTTCCCCTGATACACCATGCCTTTGGTAAATTGCATCCTCTGTTTTCTCAACCATGCTCTGTTTTTGAGCTGGTGGTATTTACTATTGAAGCTTGTGGTATATGTTTCCATGATACCCTGACGGGTTGAACGTATGCCTTCCTTAATATGTGTGAACTCAGAAGTTTTCACGAGTCATACTCATCTGGTATTTCACCAGGTAAAACTTTCAACACTAATGCCTTTATCAAGGCGAGAAGTGAATGGAAGGTTATACATTGAAGAAGTGGGAGTCGACGTTGAACCTTGCGTTCATGCCCATGGACACGATGTATAACTTATCATGGAAGCTGCTCGTAAAAATAATTACCCCCTTGTTATAAGTTCATCTTGTATCCGTGGTTCGATCATTTATGATCGTGGTTTCCGACCATGTTCTCCTTTAAATACCATTTCTTGGACAAGTTAAATCACTTGTCTTCTGCAGGTCAATACGCCTGCCCAACCTCTATTATGATCTACCTTTGAGTATTACCCCTGGTATCTCGAGGATATCTTACTATTGCACTACATCTTATAAACTTTGATGAAGTACTACCTTACCTTGTCTTTGTCACTTCATGGGTTCTGGGTTGTTTGTCAACCGAGAACACCGAATAGTGAATCAAGTCCGCACTCCGATTCAATAACTCTAAGTAATTTTCGTTGCTTATGAGTTTAATAATCATTTAAGTCATTCCTAGCCTAATCGGCTATATCATCAGCGTGCTAAATTTTAACTATGCTACTTGGTCCTTAACCCTGGAGCACAACTTTCGATGATGAGCTAAGCTTACGCCGATCTTCCTCTCATACCATTTCACCTTGAACAACAAGCTTGATTTCAAGTTTGTGTCCTACACATGGTTCCAATAACCGCCTGCTTCATCATTCCTTTGACTTGATGTCGTCGCTGATTGATTATATCTTCATGAAATCTCTCGACAAATGTGTCGTGATCATTGTCAACAATTTGACTTCTTCCAAGTTGTGTGTCGAAATTCAGGATGAGAAATACCATCCTTGCCCCTCGATGAATTGTGTTATCATCGACAACATTCTTGCCTCCCCCCAACACAAACTTGTTCATATTTTGTGTTGTATCTTAATTTCCCTGCTATCCAACTTATGTTATGTTCTACCGTGCAGTATTACCATCTTTGATGTCAAGAATGTCGTGAGCATTACTCCACCTCTTAAGAATTCTTGGTACAGTGATACTTCACACCATCACCATTCTTTGTTGGTCCCCGTGTTGTTTCTAAACGAAATACCGACAAATGGTCTGTGATGTGTAAATTCTAAACTTCTAGCAACCCTATTGCTTTGAAGTTATTGGTCTATAGTTTCATTCTACGTCTATGGCTTAATGAATCATCATTCGAACATTGATCGTGCTACCTAGCCCATATTTCGGGTGCACATTTCAACCAATGTTTAACTATGTATGTTTTCCTCGAGCATACATCATTAAGTCATTCGATCTAGCTAATGTTATCTCCTTGGTCACATAGTTGTGGAAATCCATCTTTTGGAAATCTCAATGGATTGTCGCTGAGTCAATCAGTCACCTCCTCACCTCTCCTTGATTTAATGATGAACCCTTGTTCGGAACTCGCTTCCATAGTTCATTTTCCGAGAATCTTACAATGTCATCTCGTCAATTGGTGTTGCACCTTTTCATCCAAGGCATCCCGAGTCTGAGGTATCCCGACACCAATTAGATCTTAACCTCGATCAGATATGATGGTGGGAACATATTTCCAAGAGTAATAACATTGGTCTTTACATGACCCGGTAAGGTGATATCGTGCCTAGCACACCTGGCCGGAGGAACTATTGTTATAGTTTCCTTTTTAGCAAGGTTAACCATTCTCCCATGAGGAAATTGAAAGACTTATTCTATAAGTTGTTCCTGATGGATCCTTTGTGTATCCAAGTCTGACATTTGCTTGAAGACCATGTCAATGTTATCTCGAAGCACGTCTGTGGTACTCTGATTTTCAACAAGGACACTTATCCCAATGCTAATTGTTTCTTGCTCAATTATCCAAACACCGTTGTATCGGTAATGTCATGAAAATTCCTCTCCCCCTACCTAGAGGGTTTTCTACATTATATCCTGTCACGGATATCATACTCTGTTTGTCCTTGGGAAGGAAATACCCCTGAAATATGTGTTTTAACACATTTTCCTTACCATTGTTTGGTTTAACCTTTCTTGTGATCTATGTGATCTAAGCAGTAATATTCTTCTGCTTATGTAAACACCTCGTTGTATAATTCTGTCAGCAAGACCCTGTTGCTATTGTTGATGACATTCTGATAGCCACCGATGGACGAGAAACCTTGCCTATTGGTCTGCCTTGTTCAACGAGCAGGAAAATGGTTCTATTTGTCCCTCGCCCTTGGTATCGATGTTGTTACCGACATAACTGACAGGCTACCCTCTGACATGCCTTGCTATCGTAACCGTGCAAGATGCCAGCCCCCTTTCTACTTTAAACCACATGGTGGGCCCATAACCCATAGTTCCACAAGATCGAAACCTGACTCTCCTATACCCCTGTACCCAAGGTTGTTCCTCACGCGTGGCCTCATATGTAATTCATGAGCCACCTTCCGAGAGTTCATCAATTTTGGTATCAGACACAACACTTATTCCCGTTGCTTTGAACCCCTGTCACGCCCTGTTTCACGCATCGAGCGATTGCATGCTCGCTCAAAACTTCCCATAATAACTCCTCACTTTGCTCTCGATAATGTCTTAAGTTTCAATTCGAGAGTTACTTTCCGCCACCTTCCTTGATGTTATCTACTAGATAAGCAAACATTGTAGCGGTCCGTTCTCCCGGAATGCTCCCCCTTTATTCTTTCGTAAGTACGATGGAGTTTCCGAAGAAAGGATGCTGACTTCATCAAGATGGCCTGAAGTAGACAAATGAAGACGTCAACGTAATGGGTCGAGCTCATCGAGAAGAGAAACCAACACCAAGAAAACCAGTTAGACTTTCGTAACCAAATCCCTCCCCCCTTACTCCCGCTCCTAAATCTCGGGACGAGATTTCTTGTAGTGGAGGAGAATTGTCACGCCAGGATAATTAGGCTACAGTAACCCCACGTTAACAATGCCACGACACCTCAGATTACAGTTGATAATCTCGCGTTAGTTCAGAACCGATCCAAATTCTAATTTGAATTAAAGTGAAATAATTAAAGTTTTCAAAAGTCAAAACTAAATTGTTCCTAATGTGTCAAATAATCCATAATAAATGTTGGTGAAGAAATCATCTTTAATAAAATACTTAAATGCACTAAATAAACTAAAACATCGATAAAACAATTATCTAAAATGCTTTTAAGATAATAAGCAAATGCAAAATAGTTTATTTAAAGTGCCAAAATATTTGGGGCTGTGACCTATTTAATAACACCAAATTAGTTGTCGCTTTTAAATTTTATAAAAATAAAATAAAAGAAAACAGGAAAGTAATAGAATAAAAAAAGGAAAAGAAAACAGAACAAATAAAAAAAGAAAGAACCCCCCCACTGGGCCACAGCCCAGCTGGCCTCTGGGCCAACCAGGCCGGCCTAGCCGGCGCCTATACCCCCTGGGGCGACCGAACCCTAGCGACCCCCCTCCCCACTTCCCCTCGATCCCCACCCCGTTCCCTCGTCCTCCCACCCCGCCGCCACCACACAGCACACACACGAGAGAGGAGCTCCCTCCTGTCCGATGTCGCGCCGGCGAGTCTGACCGCCTCACTGCCCTTCCCCATCGCCCAGTCATCTCTCCTCCCTCCGTTCTCCCGAGCAGCTCGCCGCGCCCCTCTTTCTCCTCGTTTGGCCGAGCGCAGCCACCACCTCGCCGTGGCCATGGCCAACGGCCTTCCCGAGCTGCTCGTGCTGCCCTACGGCTTCCTGGACGTCGGCCACGACCTCCACGTGCCCGAGACCGACTGGAGCGGCTCTAAGTCGGCGACATTGACCGGTTCCCCGTCGCGTCCACCGGAGCTCCTCCTCGACCCCTGCCGTCACCGATGCCGTCGACGCACGCCGCCACGCCGCCGCACCTCGTCACCACGTCGCCGACCCGTCCCCGTCCTCCTCCCCGTCGGACCACATTGAGCCCCGCCGCCACCTCTGCTCTCCAACGCCGGTGAGGGCCGTGCCCTCCTCCTCCCCTCCTCCTGTCTCCCTCGCGCACGTGCTCACGGCCACGGCCACGTCCAGCCCACGCGTCGTCCCGCGCGCGCACGTCACCCGCTCCAGCGCCCGTCGCGCGCCCGCGAACCCCGCTGCTGCCTCTGGACGCCTCCGTCGCCCCGTCCGCTTTCGCCCCTGGCCCCCTTGCAGTTCCCGCAGTGGCTGCCGCCGCTCGCCGTCCCACCTCCGCCCCTAGTCGCGCTCCGGTGAACACTCGCCGCGCCCTGGGTCTGCCTTCGGGCGCCCATGCCCGAGCGCCTCCGCCCGGCTCCGCCCGATTAGCCACACCCGTTATGGCCCCTCTAGGCCACTGACACGGAGGCCCCGCCCCCTAAAAAGTTTAAAAAAGAGAGAGAAAAGGAATTAAAAAAGAATTAAAAAATAAAAATATTATTTAATTAATTAATTAACTAAATTAATTAACTTAATTAATTAACTTAATTAATTGAGTTTAATTAACCTAATCAATTAACTAAACTAATTAAACCTGCTTAGGTAGTCTTAGACAATGACAGTGGGGCCCACATGTCAGTTTGACTAGGTCAACTGACTAGTTCACTGCTGACATCACCCGGACATCATGCTGACGTCATAATTGCATTTTCTAATTAAATTAATTCTGTTAATTCTAAAAATGAATTAAATATTTAAAAATTAATATAAAATAATCCGTAGCTCGGATGAAAATACTTTGTACATGAAAGTTGCTCAGAACGACGAGACGAATCCGGATACGCAACCCATTCGTCTGCCACGCGTACCTAGCATAGTGAACCTGCAACATTTCACCTCCAGTTCACCTGTCCAAAAACGAGAAACCCCGGGAATACTTTCCCGGATGTTTCCCCCCTTCGCTGGTACCACCTCCTACCGCGTTAGGGCACACCTACCACCGCGTATTGACATGTCTTCCATCCTCATGCTTATTTTTGCATTATATTTATTGTTTCTTCCCCTCTTCTCTCGTTAGACACCGAGACCGACGCCGCTGCTACCCAGTACGACTACGGTGTTGACGACCCCTCCTTCTTGCCAAAGCAACCAGGCAAGCCCCCCCCCCCCCTTGATCACCAGATATCGCCTATTCTTCTCTATAATGCTTGCATTAGAGTAGTGTAGCATGTTACTGATTTCGGTTAATCATATTCTGTTGCATAGCCTGTCATTGTTGCTACGGTTGTTACCCTTACCTGCTATCCTACTGCTTAGTATAGGATGCTAGTGTTCCATCAGTGGCCCTACACTCTTGTCCGTCTGCCATGCTATACTAATGGGCCGTGATCACTTCGGGAGGTGATCACGGGTATATACTATATACTTTATATACATGACACATGTGGTGACTAAAGTCGGGTCGGCTCGTTGAGTACCCGCAAGTGATTCTGATGAGGGGGCTGAAAGGACAGGTGGCTCCATCCCGGTAGAGGTGGGCCTGGGTTCCTGACGGCCCCCGACTGTTACTTTGTGGCGGAGCGACAGGGCAGGTTGAGACCACCTAGGAGAGAGGTGGGCCTGGCCCTGGTCGGCGTTCGCGGATACTTAACACGCTTAACGAGATCTTGGTATTTGATCTGAGTCTGGCCATTTGGTCTATACGCACTAACCAACTACGCGGGAACAGTTATGGGCACTCGACGTCGTGGTATCAGCCGAAGCCTTCGTGACGTCAGCGACTGAGTGGCGCGCGCCGGATTGGACTGGAACGCCTGCTAGGCTAGGTCTGCTTCCGGCCGCGTTCGCAACGTGCAGGTGTGCAATGGGCGATGGGCCCAGACCCCTGCGCCATAGGATTTAGACCGGCGTGCTGACCTCTCTGTTGTGCCTAGGTGGGGCTGCGACGTGTTGATCTTCCGAGGCCGGGCATGACCCAGGAAAGTGTGTCCGGCCAAATGGGATCGAGCGAGTTGGGTTATGTGGTGCACCCCTGCAGGGAAGTTTATCTATTCGAATAGCTGTGTCCCTCGGTAAAAGGACGACCCGGAGTTGTACCTTGACCTTATGAGAACTAGAATTGGATACTTAATAAAACACACCCTTCCAAGTGCCAGATATAACCCGGTGATCGCTCTCTAACAGGGCGACGAGGAGGGGACCGCCGGGTAGGATTATGCTATGCGATGCTACTTGGTGAACTTACCATCTACTCTCTTCTACATGCTGCAAGATGGAGGTGGCCAGAAGCGTAGTCTTCGACGGGATTAGATACCCCCCCTTATTCTGGCATTCTGCAGTTCAGTCCACCGATATGGCCCGTTACACACATATACCCATGCATATGTAGTGTAGCTCCTTGCTTGCGAGTACTTTGGATGAGTACTCACGGTTGCTTTTCTCCCTCTTTTCCCCCTTTCCTTCCTACCTGGTTGTCGCAACCAGATGCTGGAGCCCAGGAGCCAGACGCCACCGTCGATGACGACTCCTACTACACCGGAGGTGCCTACTACTACGTGCAGCCCGCTGACGACGACCAGGAGTAGTTAGGAGGATCCCAGGCAGGAGGCCTGCGCCTCGTTCGATCTGTATCCCAGTTTGTGCTAGCCTTCTTAAGGCAAACTTGTTTAACTTATGTCTGTACTGAGATATTGTTGCTTTTGCTGACTCGTCTATGATCGAGCACTTGTATTCGAGCCCTCGAGGGCCCTGGCTTGTAATATGATGCTTGTATGACTTATTTATGTTGTAGAGTTGTGTTGTGATATCTTCCCATGAGTCCCTGATCTTGATCGTACACATTTGCGTGCATGATTAGTGTACGATTGAATCGGGGGCGTCACAAGTTGGTATCAGAGCCAACTTCCTGTAGGAATCCCCCTTTCCAACTCCTTGGCCGAAGTCGAGTCTAGTCATTGAAAAACTTTTACTAACATGGATGTGTGGCTTACGGGCCCACGTCGCCATTGGGTGGTATTAGGATCTTTTACTCCTTGTCTATACTCTGGGACTCTGATCTCTCTTCTATTCGGGTTAAGTGAATTTTGCTAAATCTAACATTAGGATCTCGTTATCACTTTCACCCGGAGAGCCCCTTTTTACTGATGATCGTCTGCTGCACGTGAAGACCCTGAAGATACTCTCCGCTGATAACCCGAGAACTTGTGTTCATCGCTTTTGCAATTCCCTTTCATCGATAAACTCCTATGGATAACCACGTATAGTCGCCATTCATACAATGTTTCCCAGTTGATCTTGTTATTACAAGATACCCCGAAATTCTCTCTGTTGTTCCGAGAATCCTTTGAGCTTACTGCCTTGCTGTTCTTTGTCACCTGAATACCCCTACGGATAAGTCTCGCACTTACCGAGTATCCGCTCATCCCCAGTTGATTCAAGTATTTCACAAAAGTGTTCAAAATACCATTCGATCTTCCGAAAATCCTCAGGAGCCTTTTTTGCTCTTGAAATTCTTGCTTACTTGCATTATGATTAATCTTAAGTCTCGTAATCTTATTGGCATCTATTGTCATTATCATTTTGAGTCTGTTGATTCAATTTGTTGTGAATGCTCGCAATCCTCAATCAGAGCCTAGAATTCATCCTTCCGGCTCGGACGTCATTTTGAACATGAGCTGGTTGTCGACCAATCAAATTGCCATCGTTTGTGCCTCTAAGTCTATTCAACTTACTTGTCTTTTGACCAGAGCATCTGCTTTTGATCCCCCAATTTGGAAATCATAATTCCTTGCATTTAAGGTCTTGAATTATCCAGATTTTTCTATAATCTGATGCCTTGGCATTATTTCTTCTTCTGGCTGAACATATCTACTCAAATCAGTTTCTTTGCGGTCCGTCAGATCCTTTGGTGGATTATTATCCGACCGTTCCTGCATATTCTCAAAACCTTGAGTTCTTCCCCTGATACACCATGCCTTTGGTAAATTGTATCCTCTGTTTTCTCAACCATGCTCTGTTTTCGAGCTGGTGGTATTTACTATTGAAGCTTGTGGTATATGTTTCCACGATACCCTGACGGGTTGAACCTATGCCTTCCTTAATATGTGTGAACTCGGAAGTTTTCTCGAGTCATACTCATCTGGTATTTCACCAGGTAAAACTTTCAACACTAATGCCTTTATCAAGGCGAGAAGTGAATGGAAGGTTATACATTGAAGAAGTGGGAGTCGACGTTGAACCTTGCGTTCATGCCCATGGACACGATGTATAACTTATCATGGAAGCTGCTCGTAAAAATAATTACCCCCTTGTTATAAGTTCATCTTGTATCCGTGGTTCGATCTTTTATGATCGTGGTTTCCGACCATGTTCTCCTTTAAATACCATTTCTTGGACAAGTTAAATCACTTGTCTTCTGCAGGTCAATACGCCTGCCCGACCTCTATTATGATCTACCTTTGAGTATTACCCTGGTATCTCGACGATATCTGACCATTGCACTACATCTTATAAACTTTGATGAAGTATTACCTTACCTTGTCTTTGTCACTTCATGGGTTCTGGGTTGTTTGTCAACCGAGAACACCGAATAGTGAATCAAGTCCGCACTCCGATTCAATAATTCTAAGTAATTTTCGTTGCTTATGAGTTTAATAATCATTTAAGTCATTCCTAGCCTGATCAGCTATATCATTAGCGTGTTAAATTTTAACTGTGCTACCTGGTCCTTAACCCTGGAGCACAACTTTCGATGATGAGCTAAGCTTACGCCGACCTTCCTCTCATACCATTTCACCTTGAACAACAAGCTTGATTTCAAGTTTGTGTCCTACCCATGGTTCCAATAACCGTCTGCTTCATCATTCCTTTGACTTGATGTCGTCGCTGATTGATTACATCTTCATGAAATCTCTCGACAAATGTGTTGTGATCATTGTCAACAATTTGACTTCTTCCAAGTTGTGTGTCGAAATTCAGGATGAGAAATACCATCCTTGCCCCTCGATGAATTGTGTTATCATCGACAACATTCTTGCCTCCCCCCAACACAAACTTGTTCATATTTTGTGTTGTATCTTAATTTCCCTGCTATCCGACTTATGTTATGTTCTACCATGCAGTATTACCATCTTTGATGTCAAGAATGTCGTGAGCATTACTCCACCTCTTAAGAATTCTTGGTACAGTGATACTTCTCACCATCACCATTCTTTCTTGGTCCCCGTGTTGTTTCTAAATGAAATACCGACAAATGGTCTGTGATGTGTAAATTCTAAACTTCTAGCAACCCTATTGCTTTGAAGTTATTGGTCTATAGTTTCATTCTACGTCTATGGCTTAATGAATCATCATTCGAACATTGATCGTGCTACCTAGCCCATATTTCAGGTGCACATTTAAACCAATGTTTAACTATGTATGTTTTCCTCGAGCATACATCATTAAGTCATTCGATCTAGCTAATGTTATCTCCTTGGTCACATAGTTGTGGAAATCCATCTTTTGGAAATCTCAATGGATTGTCGCTGAGTCAATCAGTCACCTCCTCACCTCTCCTTGATTTAATGATGAACCCTTGTTCGGAACTCGCTTCCATAGTTCATTTTCCGAGAATCTTACAATGTCATCTCGTCAATTGGTGTTGCACCTTTTCATCCGAGGTATCCCGAGTTTGAGGTATCCCGACACCAATTAGATCTGAACCTCGATCAGATATGATGGTGGGAAAATATTTCCAAGAGTAATAACATTGGTCTTTACATGACCCGGTAAGGTGATATCGTGCCTAGCACACCTGGCCGGAGGAACTATTGTTATAGTTTCCTTTTTAGCAAGGTTAACCATTCTCCCATGAGGAAATTGAAAGACTTATTCTATAAGTTGTTCCTGATGGATCCTTTGTGTATCCAAGTCTGACATTTGCTTGAAGACCATGTCAATGTTATCTCGAAGCACGTCTGTGGTACTCTGATTTTCAACAAGGACACTTATCCCAATGCTAATTGTTTCTTGCTCAATTATCCAAACACCGTTGTATCGGTAATGTCATGAAAATTCCTCTCCCCCTACCTAGAGGGTTTTCTACATTATATCCTGTCACGGATATCATACTCTGTTTGTCCTTGGGAAGGAAATACCCCTGAAATATGTGTTTTAACACATTTTCCTTACCATTGTTTGGTTTAACCTTTCTTGTGATCTATGTGATCTAAGCAGTAATATTCTTCTGCTTATGTAAACACCTCGTTGTATAATTCTGTCAGCAAGACCCTGTTGCTATTGTTGATGACATTCTGATAGCCACCGATGGACGAGAAACCTTGCCTATTGGTCTGCCTTGTTCAACGAGCAGGAAAATGGTTCTATTTGTCCCTCGCCCTTGGTATCGATGTTGTTACCGACATAACTGACAGGCTACCCTCTGACATGCCTTGCTATCGTAACCGTGCAAGATGCCAGCCCCCTTTCTACTTTAAACCACATGGTGGGCCCATAACCCATAGTTCCACAAGATCGAAACCTGACTCTCCTATACCCCTGTACCAAGGTTGTTCCTCACGCGTGGCCTCATATGTAATTCATGAGCCACCTTCCGAGAGTTCATCAATTTTGGTATCAGACACAACACTTATTCCCGTTGCTTTGAACCCCTGTCACGCCCTGTTTCACGCATCGAGCGATTGCATGCTCGCTCAAAACTTCCCATAATAACTCCTCACTTTGCTCTCGATAATGTCTTAAGTTTCAATTCGAGAGTTACTTTCCGCCACCTTCCTTGATGTTATCTACTAGATAAGCAAACATTGTAGCGGTCCGTTCTCCCGGAATGCTCCCCCTTTATTCTTTCGTAAGTACGATGGAGTTTCCGAAGAAAGGATGCTGACTTCATCAAGATGGCCTGAAGTAGACAAATGAAGACGTCAACGTAATGGGTCGAGCTCATCGAGAAGAGAAACCAACACCAAGAAAACCAGTTAGACTTTCGTAACCAAATCCCTCCCCCCTTACTCCCGCTCCTAAATCTCGGGACGAGATTTCTTGTAGTGGAGGAGAATTGTCACGCCAGGATAATTAGGCTACAGTAACCCCACGTTAACAATGCCACGACACCTCAGATTACAGTTGATAATCTCGCGTTAGTTCAGAACCGATCCAAATTCAAATTTGAATTAAAGTGAAATAATTAAAGTTTTCAAAAGTCAAAACTAAATTGTTCCTAATGTGTCAAATAATCCATAATAAATGTTGGTGAAGAAATCATCTTTTAATAAAATACTTAAATGCACTAAATAAACTAAAACATCGATAAAACAATTATCTAAAATGCTTTTAAGATAATAAGCAAATGCAAAATACTTTATTTAAAGTGCCAAAATATTTGGGGCTGTGACCTATTTAATAACACCAAATTAGTTGTCGCTTTTAAATTTTATAAAACTAAAACAAAAGAAAACATGAAAGTAATAGAATAAAAAAGGAAAAGAAAACAGAACAAACAAAAAAAAGAACCCCCCCACTGGGCCACAGCCCAGCTGGCCTCTGGGCCAACCAGGCCGGCCCAGCCGGCGCCTATACCCCCTGGGGCGACCGAACCCTAGAGACCCCCCCCCCCCACACTTCCCCCCGATCCCCACCCCGTTCCCTCGTCCTCCCACCCCGCCGCCACCACATAGCACACACACGGGAGAGGAGCTCCCTCCTGTCCGATGTCGCGCCGGCGAGTCTGACCGCCTCACTGCCCTTCCCCGTCGCCCGGTCATCTCTCCTCCCTCCGTTCTCCCCAGCAACTCGTCGCGCCCCTCTTTCTCCTCATTTGGCCGAGCGCAGCCACCACCTCGCTGTGGCCATGGCCAACGGCCTTCCCGAGCTGCTTGTGCTGCCCTACGGCTTCCTGGACGTCGTCCACGACCTCCATGTGCCCGAGACCGACTGGAGCGGCTCTAAGTCGGCGACATCGACCGGTTCACCGTCGCGTCCACCGGAGCTCCTCCTCGACCCCTGCCGTCACCGACGCCGTCGACGCACGCCGCCACGCCGCTGCACCTCCTCACCACGTCGCCGACCCGTCCCCGTCCTCCTCCCCACCGGACCACATCGAGCCTCGCCGCCACCTCTGCTCTCCAACGCCGGTGAGGGCCGTGCCCTCCTCCTCCCCTCCTCCTGTCTCCCTCGCGCACGCGCTCACGGCCACGGCCACGTCCAGCGCACGCGTCGTCCCGCGCGCGCACATCACCCGCTCCGTCGCCCGTCGCGTGCCCGCGAACCCCGCTGCTGCCTCCGGACGCCTCCGTCGCCCTGTCCGCTTTCGCCCCTGGCCCCCTTGCGGTTCCCGGAGTGGCTGCCGCCGCTCGCCGTCCCACCTCCGCCCCTAGTCGCGCTCCGGCGAACACTCGCCGCGCCCTGGGTCTACCTTCGGGCGCCCACGCCCGAGCGCCTCCGCCCAGCTCCGCCCGATTAGCCACACCCGCTATGGCCCCTCTAGGCCACTGACACGGGGGCCCCGCCCCCTAAAACGTTTAAAAAAGAGAGAGAGAAAAGGAATTAAAAAAGAATTAAAAATAAAAATATTAATTAATTAATTAATTAATGAACTAAATTAATTAAGTTTAATTAACCTAATCAATTAACTAAACTAATTAAACCTGCTTAGTTAGTCTTAGACAATGACAGTGGGACCCACATGTTAGTTTGACTAGGTCAACTGACTAGTTGACTGCTGACATCACCCTGACATCATGCTGACATCATAATTGCATTTTCTAATTAAATTAATTCTGTTAATTCTAAAAATGAATTAAATATTTAAAAATTAATATAAAATAATCCGTAGCTCGGATGAAAATACTTTGTACATGAAAGTTGCTCAGAACGACGAGACGAATCCAGATACGCAGCCCGTTCGTCTGCCACGCGTCCCTGGCATAGTGAACCTGCAACATTTCACCTCCGGTTCACTTGTCCGAAAACAAGAAACCCCGGGCATACTTTCCCGGATGTTTCCCCCTTCGCTGGTACGACCTCCTACCGCGTTAGGGCACACCTAGCACCGCGTATTGACATGTCTTCCATCTTCATGCTTATGTTTGCATTATATTTATTGTTTCCTCCCCTCTTCTCTCGTTAGACACCGAGACCGACGCCGCTGCTACCCAGTACGACTACGGTGTTGACGACCCCTCCTTCTTGCCAAAGCAACCAGGCAAGCCCCCCCTTGATCACCAGATATCGCCTATTCTTCTCTATACTGCTTGCATTAGAGTAGTGTAGCATGTTACTGATTTCGGTTAATCCTATTCTGTTGCATAGCATGTCATTGTTGCTACAATTGTTACCCTTACCTGTTATCCTACTGCTTAGTATAGGATGCTAGTGTTCCATCAGTGGCCCTACACTCTTGTCTGTCTGCCATGCTATACTACTGGGCCGTGATCACTTCGGGAGGTGATCACGGGTATATACTATATACTTCATATACATGACACATGTGATGACTAAAGTCGGGTCGGCTCGTTGACTACCCGCAAGTGATTCTGATGAGGGGGCTGAAAGGACAGGTGGCTCCACCCCGGTAGAGGTGGGCCTGGGTTCCTGACGGCCCCCGACTTTTACTTTGTGGCAGAGCGACAGGGCAGGTTGAGACCACCTAGGAGAGAGATGGGCCTGGCCCTGGTCGGCATTCGCGGATACTTAACACGCTTAACGAGATCTTGGTATTTGATCTGAGTCTGGCCATTTGGTCTATACGCACTAACCAACTACGCAGGAACAGTTATGGGCACTCGACGTCGTGGTATCAGTCGAAGCCTTCGTGACGTCAGCGACTGAGTGGCGCACGCCGGATTGGACTGGAACGCCTACTAGGCTAGGTCTGCTTTTGGCCGCGTTCGCAACGTGTAGGTGTGCAATGGGCGATGGGCCCAGACCCCTGCGCCATAGGATTTAGACCGGCATGCTGACCTCTCTGTTGTGCCTAGGTGGGGCTGTGACGTGTTGATCTTCCGAGGCCGGGCATGACCCAGGAAAGTGTGTCCGGCCAAATGGGATCGAGCGTGTTGGGTTATGCGGTGCACCCCTGCAGGGAAGTTTATCTATTCGAATAGCCGTGTCCCTTGGTAAAAGGATGACCCGAAGTTGTACCTTGACCTTATGACAACTAGAACTGGATACTTAATAAAACACACCCTTCCTAGTGCCAGATATAACCCGGTGATCGCTCTCTAACAGGGTGACGAGGAGGGGATCGCCGGGTAGAATTATGCTATGCGATGCTACCTTGTGAACCTACCATCTACTCTCTTCTACATGCTGCAAGATGGAGGTGGCCAGAAGCGTAGTCTTCGACAGGATTAGCTATCCCCCCCTTATTCTGGCATTTTGTAGTTCAGTCCACCGATATGGCCCGTTACACACATATACCCATGCATATGTAGTGTAGCTCCTTGCTTGCGAGTACTTTGGATGAGTACTCACGGTTGCTTTTCTCCCTCTTTTCCCCCTTTCCTTCCTACCTGGTTGTCACAACCAGATGCTGGAGCCCAGGAGCCAGACGCCACCGTCGACGATGACTCCTACTACACCGGAGGTGCCTACTACTAAGTGCAGCCCGCTGACGACGACCAGGAGTAGTTAGGAGGATCCCAGGCAGGAGGCCTGCGCCTCGTTCGATCTGTATCCCAGTTTGTGCTAGCCTTCTTAAGGCAAACTTGTTTAACTTATGTCTGTAGTCAGATATTGTTGCTTCCGCTGACTCGTCTATGATCGAGCACTTGTATTCGAGCCCTCGAGGCCCCTGGCTTGTAATATGATGCTTGTATGACTTATTTATGTTGTAGAGTTGTGTTGTGATATCTTCCCGTGAGTCCCTGATCTTGATCGTACACATTTGCATGCATGATTAGTGTACGATTGAATCGGGGGCGTCACACCATCATAAAGATCTCCATGAACATGGGTTGGGTCCAGTTTTCCTTTCGTTGATGGATTTTGACCAGACGGTCACCCAAGTCACCATATGCACCCCGATTGCTCCCCAACATTCAGCACTGAACGGACAGTCAAAAAATAGATGCTCCACTGTTTCCTCTTCCCAATTGCCACATAGGGCACAATTGGTTCCATCCGCAACGTTCCAGTGTCGCCTTCTCAGCATGTTTTTAGTGTTAGCGCGATCAGCCGCGACCAACCACGTGAAAACTTTGATTTTCATTGTGCATTCACATTTCCAAATCCTTGGAAAGGCATCATCCGCACCCGCATCGAAAGGCATCAATGATGAACTCTCGCCGCTCCAAAGCCTGCTTCCTGACCTTCTTCTTGACGGGTCGCGCATGAGGACAGAGAGCAAGGTGGTGCTCAATCACCTCCCTGGGAATGCCAGGGATGTCAGATGCTTGCCATGCAAACACATCAACATTGGCCCACAGGAAGGCAACAAGCGCGCTTTCCTATTTGCTGTCGAGGGTGGAGCTTATAGTGAAAGCTCCGCCCGTGCCATCCTCCTTGACGGGCACCTTCTTGGTCTCTGGTGATGCAGCCTCGGATTTCTTGCTCTTGCCGGTGGAGCTCTCTGGTACGTCCTCAACGGGAACGCAGCACTCTGAGGAGGCGCGTTTTCCGGAGTGGGTGCAAGAGGCTTGGCCGGGGCCAAAAGCCTTGCCGGCGACTGAGATCATGCCGGTCTTCTTCCCCTCGGGGGCTCCATGGCGGGAGCAAGTGCCTTGGCGGCAGGTGCCACCACCGCCTCCCGGTAGAACTGGTCGGCACAGATGAGCGCATCCTTCTTGTCGGAGCTGACAGTGATGATGCTCATCGGGCTGGGCATCTTCAGTGTGTTGTAGGCGTAGTGTGATGCCGCCATAAACTTGGCCAGTGCTGGACAGCCAAGGATGCCGTTCTATGGCAACGGGATCTTGGCTACATCAAAAATGATCTTCTCCATCCTGTAGTTCAGCTCGCCACCAAATGTAACTAGTAGTGTGATCTTACCCTTGGGTTGCCTTCTCCCCGGATTGATCCCTTGAAACGTGCCCGTCTCCTCGAGATCTCCCTTGGGGATTTGCAACCTCTTAATCACTTGGGGCAAGATCAAGTTCAGACCGGCCCCACCGTCCACTAGCATTTTTGTCACCTTGAGGTTGCGAATTGTTGGCAAAACCAACAATGGCAAGCACGCGACCGCGGTTGTGCAATCAGGGTGATCCTCGGCGTCAAAAATGATAGGTGTGCTGGACCATTTCAGTGGCTTCTGGGCGCCGATCGATGGCTTTGCCGCATTGATCTCGCGCGCCCACTATTTAAGCTTGCGGTGAGAAGAATGCAACGAGGCGCCACCATCGATGCACATGGCTTCTGTGGCCTTTTGAAATTCTTGGTCACTAGACTCGTCGTCCTCTTCGTGGTCATCATCCCCCTCCTTCTTGTCGCGGCCCCGAGCAGGCCTCTCTTGTTGCTTTTCCTTGTCGCGGTGGCCCCCTCGGCCACCGCGCTTCTTGTCGGACCCCTCAGCACCATCCTGGCTCTTCTCCTTGTCCCATCTTTCATACTCAGCTTTCTGCTTCTCCGCAAGCTGCTCAACTTGCCGGCAGTTTTGGAGGTCATGGCCCTTGGTGCGATGGATCTTGCAATATTGCTTGTCGGAGCCCTCCAACTTGTCGACAGCCGCCAAGTCCTGGCACGCGGCACACCCGGCAACTTCCTTGCTGAGGTTGTCAACCTTGGCCTTCTTGGCGGTGCTGGGGTTGCCGGATTCCTCGACGGCTGATACGTCTCCAACGTATCTATAATTTTTTATTGCTCCATGCTATATTATCTTCTGTTTTGGACATTATTGGGCTTTATTATTCACTTTTATATTATTTTTGGGACTAACCTACTAACCGGAGGCCCAGCGCAAAATTGTTGTTTTTTGCCTATTTCAGAGTTTCGCAGAAAAAGAATATCAAACGGAGTCCAAACGGAATGAAACCTTCGGGAACGTGATTTTTGGAACGAACATGATCCAGGAGACTTGGACCCTACGTCAAGGAAGCTTCCAGGAAGCCACGAGGTATAGGGGCGCGCCTACCCCCCTGGGCGCGCCCTCCACCCTCATGGGCCCCATGTTGCTCCACCGACATACTCCTTCCTCCTATATATACCTACGTACCCCCAAACGATCAGATACGGAGCCAAAAACCTAATTCCACCGCCGCAACCTTCTGTACCCATGAGATCCCATCTTGGGGCCTGTTCCGGAGCTCCGCCGGAGGGGGCATCCATCACGAAGGGCTTCTACATCAACACCATAGCCTCTCCGATGAAGTGTGAGTAGTTTACCTCAGACCTTCGGGTCCATAGTTATTAGCTAGATGGCTTCTTCTCTCTTTTTGGATCTCAATACAATGTTCTCCCCCTCTCTCATGGAGATCAATTCGATGTAATCTTCTTTTGCGGTGTGTTTGTTGAGACCAATGACTTGTGGGTTTATGATCAAGTTTATCTATGAACAATATTTGAATCTTCTGAATTCTTTTATGTATGATTGGTTATCTTTGCAAGTCTCTTCGAATTATCAGTTTGGTTTGGCCTACTAGATTGATCTTCTTGCAATGGGAGAAGTGCTTAGCTTTGGGTTCAATCTTGCGATGTCCTTTCCCAGTGACAGTAGGGGCAGCAAGGCACGTATAGTATTGTTGCCATCGAGGATAACAAGATGGGGTTTTATCATATTGCATGAATTTATCCCTCTACATCATGTCATCTTGCTTAAAGCATTACTCTGTTCTTATGAACTTAATACTCTAGATGCATGCTGGATAGCGGTCGATGGGTGGAGTAATAGTAGTAGATGCAGGCAGGAGTCGGTCTACTTGTGTCGGACGTGATGCCTATATGCACGATCATACCTAGATATTCTCATAACTATGCTCAATTCTGTCAATTGCTCAACAGTAATTTGTTCACCCACCGTAAAATACTTATGCTCTTGAGAGAAGCCACTAGTGAAACCTATGGCCCCCGGGTCTATCTTCATCATATTATTCTTCCAACACTTAGTTATTTCCGTTGCTTTTTACTTTGTTTTTATTTTACTTTGCATCTTTATCATAAAAATATCAAAAATATTATCCTATCATATCTATCAGATCTCACTCTCGTAAGTGACCGTGTAGGGATTGACAACCCCTTATCGCGTTGGTTGCGAGGATTTATTTGTTTGTGTAGGTGCGAGGGACCCGCGCGTAGCCTCCTACTGGATTGATACCTTGGTTCTCAAAAACTGAGGGAAATACTTACGCTACTTTGTTGCATCACCCTTTCCTCTTCAAGGGAAAACCAACGCAGTGCTCAAGAGGTAGCAACGGCAAGCACGGTCTTGCCCCTGCGCTTCCTATTGCGCCGTCGGCCATTCTTTGCCGGGGCGACGACATCTTCGTCTCCAGAATCGCTTCCCGTGCCGGCATCTTCGCCGAGGTACTTCCATCCTTCTTCAGCCCGAGCACATCTGTCGGCCAAAACATACAGTTCGACAACATCCCAAACCTTGTCCATGGCCATCTCTTCACGCATCTTGCAGTTGCGCATGTTTTGATGAAATGCGCTGATGACAGCGGCAGGATGAACATCTGGGATGTTGTACTGCACACGGCTGAATCTCTGTATGTACTTGCGCAAGGATTCGCCATCCTTCTGGGGGATGAGATGCAAATCACTTGCCTGGCCAGGAGCTTGATGGCCTCCGGTAAAGGCGCCAACAAACTCGTGGCACAGGTCCAACCAAGAGGAGATAGAATCTACTGGCAGGTGCATCAACCACGACCTGACGTTGGGTTTGAGCACCAACGGGAAGTAGTTGGCAAGCACCTTGCCATCCCGAGCCCCAGTAGGTTGTATCGCAATCGTGTATACACTCAGCAACTCGGACGAATGAGTCTTTCCATCATACTTCTCCGGGACCTCTAGTTTGAACGTGTGGGTAGTGGGCCACTGGAACTGCCACAGCTCACGGCTAAAAGCTGGACAACCTACCTCATAAGGCAGGTCACCAGAATCCCCCCGGCACAGGCCTACACGCAGTGGGCCCCGCCTATCAGATTGATGGCGTGCTTCCCGTCGCCGCTTGATGGTAGTTCGAGCGTCCTCTTTAACCCGCTCCTGAGGAACTTAACGTTGGTCGCGGTGAGCTCGTGGATCGGACGAAGTCGTGGATCCATCATCACGGGTGTCGACCCGCCGAGCTGGCGACCGTTGCTGTCGTGGTGGAGGGCAGTGCACCGTGGTTGCAGTGCCTCCGGCCCTTCCGCTATCGGCACGCGCCTGCTCGGTGGACCGACGCCGTGAGGGGCCTGCCTCCTGGTATTGATCTTTATTGGCATGGCCAATAAGGCTCTAGATAGCATCCCTCCACTCTTCTTGCTTCTCCGCAGCAGGAGGGAAGTCGAGGAGTAGCTGCACTCGCGCTAATGCTTCCGCTGGCATAGGTGGCAGCGACAAGCACGAGGAACGGGAGGTGCTCGGACATCTAACCATGTTAGAAGGAGCGCAGTCACGGTTCCGCGGTCGTGCGCCGTCTTGACTAGCATCTTGGCGTGCATGCCGGCCCTGCGCTCCTCGAGAATGATGTAGAGGGCTCTTCCCGTGGCGGCACCCGGGGTCACCAACGTTGCGGCGCTGCTCGTCGCGCACGGCCTGGGAGGACCGCGGCGCGGGTGCCGGTGGGGGTGTCTTGGAGGTCGCCGCGCCGCCCGTGGGCCGCACGGCTCCGCCCTTGGAGGTCCCCACACCGCCCGTGGGTGGCACAACTCCATTCTTGGACGCGGCGGCGTGCGGCTCGTTGTCTTGGGCACGAATGACGCAGCTCGCCTGGCTTCGATTGCCAGAGTGTCATGGATTCTCACGAGCCACACCTCCGCCACCATCCACGACTATCCCGTTGCCCGTCCATGCTGGCACGGGCAGATCGGCTCCAGAAGAACCGATCGCCGTGATCCCCTTCTTCTTGGGAGCCATGGTGATCGAGGAAACAACATGATAACCGCTAGATCAGGTTTGCAGAACTCTCTGCCCCTGCCTGACGCGCCAAAGATGTCGGTAGAAATGACACCTACGGGATCACGTGGTTCCCTTCTACGGTTAGGCAGGGAAGAGGGGTGGTGCAAAGAGCATATCTAATGATCAACACGATGGATTTTCACCCAGGTTCGGGCCGCTGAGAAGCGTAAAACCCTAGTCCTGCTTGAGTGTATATTCTGTGTTCTTGAGCTTTGGCTAGTTGCTACGCATGCAAGCTGGGCCGAGAGGTTCAAAAGTCCGAATCCTCCCCCAGTACGTCATGGGCCTCCTTTTATATGTCCAAGGGGTTGCCACAGTGGCACGCAGGAGGTGTAAAGTAGCTACAGTGTGTATGTTTATCATCGACGTCTTAGGACAAACGCATTAAATGTGCTACTTATGTGCCCTTCAGCTTTATCGGGGACGGGAGTAGAACCCGTACCGTCCGTCGCCGCCCGCCCCGTCTCGACACGCGTCCATGCCGACGAGGCATGCAGTGCCAAGTTGGTTGGCTAGCTGCTGCGCTGGAGAGGTGGCAGGTTCTTCACGAAGATTTGCATGCCACCACGCAGGTGCTTGCCAGGCTGGTAGGCAGGCCACAGCGCTGGAATGGTGATGAGGTGGCAGAGTCTTGCCTCAGTCTTGCCGATGTCCCCGACAAGGATCTTGCCGGGGCCTCGCAGATGTCCTCGACAAGGGTCTTGCTAGGAACTTTGTCTTCTGGCCTTCACAAAGATCCGCATGCCACTACGTGCGCGTCTCTGGGTCTTTGCCTTAACATTGTCGATGGTGTCAGAGCTCTCAACCATAAGGGTGGTGCTCTTGTTAGTGCCCTGCAAGTCGTCCCGGCAAGGATCTTGTTGGGGTCTCGCAAGCCATCCCGGCAAGGATCTTGCCGGGGGTCCAGCTCGTCCTCTATTCTTTGGTCTCTGGCTTGGCCGCTTCTCTTCGCCTTGTATCTCGTTTTTATCCTTGATCGCCCTCTTCATGCCTTGCCGTGCGTGGGGCTACGACTGCCCATGCACAAGTATGGGGTGCTAATGAGCCCAAACTTTAGTACACCGACACCAAGAACAAAGTCAACCAGCTTAGTGTCATCCGCCGACTTAAACTTCAATAAGGGATCATACTCTGTAGTTGGCTTCTTCAAAGGTGTCATATCTGCCGGGTCAACATTATCTTTGTAAAACTTCAACTCCTCTATTGCACAAACAGACTCAGCATAAGCAGCATCGCCCTCTTCACACTCCAAGGCTATCTTCATGTTCCCATGCACTGTGATAGTACCCTTACGGCCCGGCATCTTAAGCTGCAGATAAACATAACAAGGCCTTGCCATAAACTTAGCATAAGCCGGCCGCCCAAACAAGGCATGATAAGGGCTCTTGATATTAACCACTTCAAAAGTCAATGTTTCAGCTCTGAAATGATGATCATCACCAAAAGCCACTTCCAAAGCTATCTTGCCCACCGGATACGCCGACTTACCAGGCACCATGCCATGAAAAACAGTGTTAGATGGCTTAAGATCCTTATCAGTCAAATTCATATGACGGAAAGTGTCATAGTAAAGGATATTGATGCTGCTGCCTCCATCCATGAGTACTTTAGTGAACTTGTACCCCCCAACCTGAGGCGCAACCACCAAAGCCAACTGACCCGGATTGTCAACCCGGGGCGGGTGATCCTCACGCCTCCAAACAATAGGATGTTCAGACCATCGCAAGTAACGAGGGACCGCCGGCTCAACTGCGTTCACTGCCCTTTTATGAATCCTATGGTCTCGTTTGCATAAACTTGTGGTGAACACATGATATTGCCCACTATTCAGCTGCTTCGGATTACTCTGATAACCAGACTGCTGCTGCTGATTCCCTTGACCAAATTGTTGATTAAAACCGCCTTGATTGCCTTGGCCCTGAAAACCGGAGTTTGATCCACCACCGCCAAAGCCAGGTCCATGAGAGCCAGATCCTGAGCCGCCATTCGGGCCATGATTATTCTAGAAAAATTGGAATTTCTATACTCCCTCATGATAAAACAGTCCTTCCACGGATCACTGGCCAGCTTCTCTTGCGTACCATGCTTTGGGCAAGGTTGATTCATCATCGCCTCAATATTAAACTTTGGCCCCCCGAGCTGGGATGGCTTTCCCTTACGACGCTGATTATTATTTTGCGTATTGGTGTTAGCCACAAAGTCTAAACCGCCATCAGCTTTACGCTTACCGTTGCCACTTTGACCCGCCGTATTATGTTGCCGCCCTTTTGCATTGCCGCCCTTCTTCCCCTTGCCAGCCTTCTCCTCATCAGACTCAGGGTCCTTCGTACTATCAGAGTCGGCATATTTGACAAGAGCCACCATGAGCTCCCCCATGTCATTGCAGTGGTGCTTAAGCCGCCCCAGTTTCTGTTTAAGGGGAAGGAAACGACAATTCTTCTCCAACATCAAGACTGCTGAACCGGCGTTGATACTGTCCGATGATTGTATAACGGCCGAGATCCGGTGCACCCAATTGGTTGTTGACTTGCCCTCACCTTGGACGCAAGAGTCTTGTCCAGAATCGACATAGGCTGCTTGCATGTGTCTTTAAATTTTTGGATAAAACGCGTCTTCAACTCCGCCCATGACCTAATGGAGTTAGCGGGCAACCCTTTCAACCAAGTACGAGCCGGCCCATCCAACATCATGGTGAAATACTTAGCACATGCAGCATCACTAACATCCAACATCTCCATAGCCATCTCATAGCTCTCAATCCAAGCCTCTGGGGGTTGATCCGCCGTGTAATTAGCCACCTTGCGGGGGCCCTTGAAATCCTTAGGCAAGCGCTTGTTGCGTAGAGCCGGCACTAGACATGGCACACCCAAGGTTCTAGAAGTCACTCCTGCCTCCACATACACTGATGGATACACCGGAGATTGCTGTTGAGCCGCTAGCTGAGCCGCCAGCTCAGCCTCCCGAAGCACCCTGCCCTGATCCATCAAAGTCCGAGCATCGACACCACCGCGCGCTGGGTCATGCCCATGAGGCTGGTTATGGTGTTGCTCACTGCTTGAAACTGCTGGCGAGTCAATATGCCTGCTATAACTCCGGCTCGGGCGAGGGGTCGAGTGAATCCGTTCATGACTATACGAATAAGCCGCCTGTTGAGCCACCGCTGTCTGAAGAAGTTCTTTGGCCCTCCGCATCTCTATCGCAACTGGAGACTCGCCTTCAACTGGGAGAGCCACCAATCGTGTCGCTGTAACAATCATATTATCTAGAGGGTTAGAATAATGACCCAGCGGTGTCGGCACATGCTGAGGCGGAGTCATATTCAAACGAGGCGGATCCACAGCACGCGGCTGAACCGGTGCTCCGGTCACGGGCGTCTCAACAGCCCGGTTCACCATGGGCGGGTCACTGGTCCCTGCCCCAGGCGTGTTAAAAAGGTTCCTAGCCTCAAACTCTATGAGCAGACGGGTCTGATGCCTCCTCCTCATGATGTCGTTTGAAGCGTTTTGATCCAAGGTAAGCCGGAAAGACTCTGAATGAATCCGTTGTGCCTGAGCATCCAAAGCAGCTCGTTCCATGGCCATCCTAGTGTTCTCAGCTGCCAGTTCTTCCTTGACTTGAGCTATCTCATCTCGTAGCTTCGCAACATCCACTTTATGTTGTTCTTGAGTCTCCGGGGTTACCTCCGCCCCCATTAAAGTCGCCAAAGCATCCAACAGCTCGGTCAGAACCTGAGCTGAGGGGCGCGCAGAGCCGCTCGCACCAGTCGTCGCAGCAGCCGTTGAGCTAGAGGTCATAGCCGCCGCGGTTGTCGAACCAAGCACTGGCTGTGTACCAGCCATGAAAATTGCAACCCTGTTCGGCGGCTCATAGGGGTCCGGAATACGGTCACCATCAGAACAGCCCCCTAGCCTGTCGTCCTGCAATTGATACATTGAATCGGTCTCACCAGTTGAGGACTCACCATCTGTCGTGGAATTTTCACGGCAGATGTCCTCGTGCAAGGACTTAGTCGTGGAACCATCGCAACTAGGAAGCTTAAAGGGGTTAAACGGGACAAAGGACACAAGGATTATACTGGTTCGGCCCCTTACGGTGAAGGGAAAAGCCTACTCCAGTTGAGGTTGGATTACTTAGGGTTTTGATGACCAGGGAGCTAAACCGCTATGCCTGGCTATCGATCTGATCTTACTTGTCCTGAACCGCCACCGGGTCGTCCCTTTATATAGAGAGGTTAACGCCCAGCGGCTCTCAGAGTCCCGGCCGGCTTATAAACAATGTCCGGCTCGGACTCTTAACTATTCTTGCCTTACACTACAAGTCATGCCTTAACGGCGGTTTATCACTACGGGCCTTAAGCCGCCTCTAGGCCTTAATCCCATTACCGAACCGCCGTCCTCAAGCTTGATATTGGGCTTCATGTGATGATCGTCGTGACGTAACCCGGCCCCTCCTGGGCGGGTGACACCAGTAGTTATATCCCCAACATTAGGCCCCAGATTGATTTGAACCGGTTCATGTCAATATTCAATACCTTAATAAAAAATCTTCTGGCTTCTGTCTGCGCAAAGGCTATAACCCGCCGTGACGTCATCTTCTGGATTCTTGGTAACCCGCCGTGACGTCATCCGCCATTAATGTACATTTTTCTCAACTGTATCTCAACGGATCCTTATCTTAATAACTGTCCCGAAAATTGAGGCGTCTCTGCAGCTGGATAACCATGTCTACAGCCTCCTCGTTTCTCGCGCCCATTCATCAGCCGTCCCTTATAAGTAGGCCCGGCCTTTAGGTCTTCGTCATTCTTCCCTTTCCATCGTCTTCCTCCTCTCGACGCCTCAGAGCCCGAGCTCCGCCGCCGCCGTCGCGCATCCCGCCTGCACCAACCAAGGCCGCTGCATCGACCTGTCTTAACCAGAGAACCGCGGCGCACCTCCGCTGCTCATCAGCACCAGTAAGTCCTCGCCGTCCCATATATTAGATCCACATTAGCGTTCGCGAGTTCTTCTGTGTTCTTCATGGTTCCTCGCGATTCCTTCGTAGTTCTTCCACAACGGCCTCCTTTGATCCAGGAGTAGTGCATAACTTCGGCGGTAGTCGTTTCACACCCATTTTCAATACTAGCAGATCCCTTTTTCTTGCAAAAAGATCTCATTTAGAGCTTATGAACTTCTCCGTATCAGTTTTTAGGTCTAGAAATTTTTCTTTTCTGGACGATCATTTGATCCAAAATAATCCCTGTAATCTGTGGAACTTGCTTGTGCAATACTTAGGCAAAAACTGCATCTGTTAGCCATGGCGGGTCATATCGCCGGCTTAAAAGAGGCCATGCTTTGTGAAATTTCCGGATCATTTATAATAGAGTTAAATAACTTAATTGCTCATGATATCCACGGCGGCTTAAATAACCTGACACAATTAGCCATATATCATTAGGCCCTTTCATAAGCTGCCATCTTGAATACTGAACTGAAACTTTCCTCCGGCTTAAATTTGAACCGGAAATTTTATTTTGTCATAGGCTTCCATCTTTCACAATGCCACCTAAAGCTCCCAAAGCACCCGTCACATGCAACTGGGTTAGATCCAACGTCACCGACAGCATCTTAGCTGATTTTGTAAAGACGGGTTATCTGCCAAGGAAAGAGGTCATGTCCTATCGTGCTCCTGACCCGTCAGAAGAGAGGCCTCAACCCAAGGATGGGGAAGTTGTCATATTTACTGATCACATGAACCGGGGCTTTGCTCCTCCCAGCTCAAAATTCTTCAGAGATGTCCTGCACTTTTTTGATCTGCGACCTCAAGACATCGGACCCAATTCCGTGTCTAACATCTGCAACTTCCAAGTGTTCTGTGAGGTGTACCGCGGAGAAGAACCCAGCTTGCTACTCTTTAGAGAGTTATTCTATCTGAACCGCCAAAACGAATGTGCCAACGGGCCCAGCTTGGAGCTCGGTGGAATCTCAATCCAACGACGGAGAGATTGTCTCTTCCCTTATGCTGAGCCGCCAAGCCACCCGAAAGATTGGAACCAGACATGGTTCTACTGCCAAGACACTTCTCCGGCTGACGAGAACCCTCTGCCCGGCTTTCGCACCCTGTGTCTGGAGTCAAATCACCCCTTGCCAGACAAATTATCTCAAGCTGAACGTCAACCACTTACTCCCACCATCAACAAAATCAAAGCTCTTCTGGGGAATGGCCTAAATGGCATTGATCTGGTCTGGGTCTGGATTGCCTGGCGGGTGATTCCTTTAAGCCGCCGCCCCGGCTTGATGTGTGATTACACGGGCCAGAAGGATGATCCTCTTCGGCACAGTCCAGATGACTTATCTGAGGACATCATTGATGATACAACCAAGTCTCTTCTGAACGAGAGCCTGGTAGATTGCGGGAGAGTGGGCTTAAGCCCTTTCTGCAAGGCTAACCCGGCTCCAGCGGTAACCCATTGACCTGAATACTTCACCTTCCATTTTAACGATTTTGTCTTAGCTCACTAACCTTTGTTGTATTTTACAGGCTAATGATAAATTCTGGAAGGTCAAGAATGACCACGAAGCTGCCAAGAAAGCCAGAAAAGTTGAGAAAGCCGCCAGGAAAGCCGCTCCCCGTAAGAAGGGGAATAAACCTAGCGCCTCGGACCTGCTTCATCTGGAAGACACCTCCGAGTCAGAGGTAGCTCTTGACTCTTTAGGCTTTTTTTAACAATCTTATTGACACGGATTATCAGCAGGAGGATACCGGAGCGAGTCATGAAGTGAATGAAGAGGTAACTATAATTTCCTCCGACTCCGAGCCTTTGCCGAGATGGAAAGTCCGAAGAGTAACCCGGAAAGTAAGATTTTCACATCCTTTAGCTTATCAAGATCCTCAATTTCTTTTGAAGCGACAGATTTATGAGAGTCGGAGGCAGACCCGGACCAGCAAAGATGCAGATCTCTCCTCCGGCTTACCCGAAGCATCAAGGAAGCGCCGGACTGAGGTTATCTCCGACTTATATTCTTTGTATCCTTTGGCAGGCGCCACTCGTCAACCCCTTAATTCTTCTGACTCAAACTACCAGGGAACTTCGCCTTCCTCCGGCGACTCAATGCAGTCCAGCTTGCCGGTTTTCAAAACCGCTCCCGGGTAATGATGATTAGTTGATTTTCTGCTTCTCTTACTCATGTTTTTGCAGTAACCCTTTGACTTGCAGTGTACAAGTGAAGCCCAGCAAGAGGGCGAAGAAAAATAAGCCGGCCGAAGAGCTGGTCCTGGCTGAGCTGGAACTCAGAACGGCTGCTCCTAATGCCTCTGCTGATGAGTCGCCGGCTGTACCATCTCCTGATGCCACCGCTGCTCCAACTGTTGAACAAGCTATGGGAGGTTCTGATAACCCGGAGATCCCCAGCCCGGCTCATCCAGATGATCCGGACGTTGAGATCACCCGGATTGAGTTTGTTGAACCGGGACAACCTACCGTGCTGGCCAAGTGCTCTGCCAAGGAGGAACTTCTGGAGCGCCGCCGGGCCAAGTTGAACATCACTGATTATGCTCATCTGAGCATTGAAGATATTGTCTCTAGCTATGTAAATCAAGTGCACAACAGCTGGGATCTGGAGATTGACATGGTGAAACAAATACAGCAAAAATCTGAGGTATAACTCTCTTTCTTACTCCATAGTTATACTTACCATGCCAGCCCCCAAGTCTATTACTTATGATAAAATATGTTGTAGACTTAATACCGGCTTAGTAATCACTGCAAGAAAACCGGCTTACCTGGTAGCACTCGAGGTCCGGTTTAATCAGCATATCTGAATCGGTCCTTACCTTGTTTTAATCAAGTAATTGAACAGCAACATGCATTAGCCCCCAAGTGCCAAGTACCTTTGCTTGCAAAGTGCTTGGGACTTATTTGCATGAACCGCCACTATAAATAGAGCTCTTCAGCATACATTAGCCCCCAAGTGCCAAGTGTCTTTGCTTGCAAAGTGCTTGGGACTTAATGTTGCATTATAATCACCCTAACTGTAACCCGGAATTTAAACAGGCCACCGTCAAGCAATTTGAATCGAAGATCTCTGATTTAAAGAACCGCCTGAAGACTCAAGAAAATGAAACCCAAAAGGCCAACTCCAAGTTTGAATTCAGTGTATCTGCTCAAGAGAAACTGAAGAACAAATTTGAAGCAGAGAGAAAAGCCTGGGCGGATGAAAAGGCGGCGTTGCTCAGCCGGGCCGAACAAGCGGAGGCCACTCTTGCTGGAACAGCCGCCGAGCTATCCGGCTTAAAACACCATGTTTCCCAGATGGTCTCCGCAATCTTTGGTAAGCTACTCTATAAGTGTTTAGCTAGTTTACATCTTTTCCAAAGAGCATCTCAATTGTCATCAGCTTACCTGTCTTTGCAATGCAACCCCCAGGAGCTCCAATCGTAATCAAAATGTGCCGACAAAATTGAAGGTAGTTTATACCTTGGTAGAGCAGCTTTACACCGGGTCGCAACGTGCCTTAGCCGTTGTGGCTTTGTCAAACGAAGTTCCCACTCACCTGGGGGATGTACTCAGGCAGCTTGCCGTACTTCCTCAACGCTTCCAAGAGTTGAGACGGGCTTCTGCAAGAGCCGGAGCTATAGCCGCTCTAAGCCGGGCCAAGGCGTTTCTACCGGAGCTAGACCCGCCCGACATCGCCCTTGGGTATCCCAGCTTGAAGGAAGACGGCACCCCATTTGACCAGAAGGACTTTGCCGCTTGTGTGAAGAGCGTACTCCCTGTGGCCACTTTGATTGGCAATGACACAGATCTTACCAAATATCAACCGGGCTATGACGCGGAGAATCAGAGAATCCCAACACCACGTTATGAAGCAGTCAGCCTAATTCCTCCAACTCGTAAGCATACCTTCGCCCCTGAAGTTAACCCGGCCGGGTTAATTGATGATGAGGCTCAATTTGAAGCCTTGAGTGGCATTGACTGGAAATCATCAACCTTCCAGGTCATGGAAACAGCCGGAGGAGCGGAGAGGGATGACCCGGCAACCTCAGGCCAACAACGCCCTTGATCTCGCAGGCAGCTCATGGTTATGTCTTTAAAGACGATGCCTCACCTTTTGGACTCGGGGAGTCATGTAATAGAGTAGGACAAACACTTAATTTCGTCGGGCCATCGCGCACGTGTGTAGCGCTCAACATTGTCTAAGCTGCCCTTTTATATTCTTCGGGTTATGCTTGATCTTCTGTTTTCCTTATGTTTAAAGAGCTGTCTTTAATTGTCCTGCATAGAAAAACAAATCACAAGTCCCTTGGCGGCTTACCGCATGGAGAGTCATACACTTTACATATAACCCGGAATCATAACAAACCGGTTCTCCATTATATCCTTGAGACAACCATAACAGCATACATGTGATCCTTCAAGTACACCTCTGGTTTATGTGATCCGAATAATGAGTAAAAACCCCACTATGTAACATGATCCTTATCATATGCGGTCAACTTTATTGACCAAAGTTAAGCCGGTGGAGTAGAAACCACCCTTGAATACTTTAGATATAGTCAAAAGAACTTGTTTGCAACAAAGAGACTTCAAAAATTTGGAGGCTTCTGATTCGAATACGACCAGAGAACCATCCCAAAGGGGTTAAGCTAAGATTCGAATACGATCATATAGCCCCCAGTGGCTTTGGCGTCGTCTATCAAGAGGGTATCGACAGCTATGTTCTCTTTGGTTCGAATACGACCTATGTTTGAACAGGAAGCCCCCAAATGATCTTGAGAGTTGTTTAACGACGCTGATTCGAATACGATCCACGTCGGTTCCCAAAGGGGGTTGAGCTATGATTCAAAAATGATCAAGAAACTCCCCAGTGAGCTCGGCAATATGCCAATCAAGTGGGTATCGACAGCTATGTTCTCTTTGGTTCAAATACGACCTATGTTTGAACAGGAAGCCCCCAAGTGATCATATATTTAACGGCTAGATTCGAATACGATCATAAGCCGGATCAGCCTCCAAGTGATCATGCGATAACATAATGAAAATAACAATGACACATTTACCTTTGGAGGGGAAAAAGGACAGAGGTCCTGCTTTATTATTCATCATAATATATACATGGCTATAGAAATATGTACATTATGAGAGCCGGTGGCTCAGGTGTAATAAGGCCGAAGCTGAGCTATATTCCACGGTCGGCGGGTCTCCTCCTCCGACTTACGTGAATCTTTGTACTCTCGAATATCGATGAGGTAGTATGACCCGTTGTGCAAGTTCTTGCTAACCACAAAGGGCCCTTCCCAAGGTGGGGATAGCTTGTGTGCATCTGTTTGATCCTGGATGAGCCGGAGCACTAAATCACCTTCCTGAAAGGTTCTGGACTTAACCCGGCGGCTGTGATAGCGGCGCAGGTCTTGTTGGTAAATCGCCGAGCGAGCTGCTGCTACGTCACGTTGTTCGTCTAACAAGTCAAGAGCATCTTGACGTGCTTGCTCATTGTCCGCCTCGACATAAGCCGCCACTCGAGGAGAGTCATGACGGATGTCGCTAGGGAGAACCGCCTCGGCTCCGTAAACCATGAAGAAAGGCGTGTAACCCGTAGACCTGTTAGGAGTAGTATTGATGCTCCATAACACAGATGGTAACTCCTCCACCCAACAACCTGGCGTCCGTTGCAAAGGGACCAAAAGCCGGGGCTTGATGCCCTTCAAGATTTCCTGATTGGCTCTCTCAGCTTGACCATTGGATTGAGGGTGAGCCACTGATGAAACATCAAGCCGAATATGCTCTCGTTGACAAAATCCGCCATGGCGCCTTTAGATAGATTGGTACCATTGTCGGTTATAATGCTGTGTGGAAAACCAAAGCGAAATATCACCTTTTTCATGAACTGAACCGCCGTGGCTGCGTCACACTTACTAACTCGCTCTGCCTCAACCCACTTCGTGAACTTGTCAACCGCCACCAAAAGGTGGGTCTTCTTATCTTTGGACCTTTTGAAAGGCCCAACCATATCAAGCCCCCAGACTGCAAACGGCCAAGTGATTGGAATCATCCTCAACTCTTGAGCCGGCACGTGAGCCCGTCTTGAGAACTTCTGACAACCGTCACATTTACTGACCAAGTCCTCTGCATCAGCATGAGCCGTCAGCCAATAAAAACCATGACGAAAAGCCTTGGCCACAAGGGATTTTGAGCCGGCATGATGGCCACAATCCCCCTCGTGAATCTCACTTAAAATTTCTTGACCTTCCTCAGAGGAAACACAACGCTGAAAAGCTCCAGTGACACTGCGAGATGCAGCTCGCCATTGACAATTATCATTGACTTAGAACGCCGGGTTATTTATCTGGCCAAAGTTTCATCCTCGGGCAATTCTCCCCGGGTCATGTAAGACAAGTATGGCACTGTCCAATCTGGGATGACGTGAAAAGCCGCCACCAACTGTGCTTCTGGGTCAGGAATAGCCAAGTCTTCCTCCGTGGGCAACTTGACAGAAGGGTTATGCAGAATATCCAAGAAAGTATTAGGCGGCACCGGCTTATGCTGAGAGCCGAGCCGGCTTAAGGCATCAGCCGCCTCGTTCTTTCTGCGGTCAATGTGCTCCACTTGATAACCCTGAAAATGCCTGGCGATGGCATCAACTTCACGGCGATAAGCCGCCATGAGGGGGTCCTTGGAATCCCACTTGCCTGATACCTGCTGAGCCACCAAATCTGAGTCGCCAAAGCATCTCACCCGGCTTAAGCTCATCTCCTTAGCCATCCGAAGACCATGGAGCAAGGCCTCATACTCAGCTACATTGTTAGTATAGGGAAACATCAACCGTAGCACATAACGAAATTTGTCACCTCGAGCGGAAGCTAAAACAACTCTAGCCCCCGAGCCCTCCAACTGCCTGGACCCATCGAAATGAATAGTCCAGTATGTGTTATCTGGCCTCTCCTCAGGCATCTGCAGCTCTGTCCAGTCGTTGATGAAGTCCACCGATGCTTGAGACTTGATAGCAGTGCGTGGCACATACTTTAAATCATGAGGCCCAAGCTCAATGGCCCACTTAGCAACTCTTCTGGTGGCTTCTCTTTTTGGATGATATCTCCTAAAGGAGCAGAACTAACCACAATGATGGGGTGGCCCTGGAAATAATGCTTGAGCTTCCGGCTTGCCATGAACACCCCATAAACAAGCTTCTGCCAATGTGGATACCGTTGCTTGGACTCAATGAGTACTTTGCTAACGTAATAAACCGGCCGCTGGACTGGATGTTCCTTACCCGCCTCCTTGCGCTCCACCACGATGGCCACACTGACGGCTCGTGTGTTAGCAGCTACATACAACAATAAGGGCTCCTTATCAACAGGAGCAGCAAGGACTAGCGGCTCATCTAACTGTCTTTTCAAATCCTCAAAAGCAGCATTAGCAGCATCACTCCAGACAAAGTCATCTGTTTTCTTCATCATCTGATACAGTGGTATGGCCTTTTCGCCCAACCGGCTTATAAATCGACTCAAAGCAGCGATGCGACCCGCCAGACGTTGGACGTCATTTATGCACGCTGGCTTAGCCAGAGAGGTAATTGCCTTGATCTTCTCCGGGTTAGCTTTAATGCCTCTGTGAGAAACCAGAAAACCCAAGAGCTTGCCTGCAGGAACACCAAAAACACACTTGGCCGGGTTAAGCATCATATTGTAGACCCGGAGATTATCAAAGGTCTCTCTCAGATCATCTATCAAGGTCTCCTTCTCTCTGGATTTGACCACAATATCATCCACATAAGCATGAACGTTGCGCCCAATCTGATTATGAAGACAATTCTGCACGCAACGCTGGTAAGTCGCCTGTGCACTCTTGAGCCCAAAAGGCATAGACTCATAACAGAAAGCTCCAAAGGGAGTAATGAACGCCATCTTCTCTTGGTCCTTAACAGCCATTTTGATCTGATGGTAACCAGAGTACGCATCCAAAAAACTCAAACGCTCACAACCCGCTGTAGCATCAATAATTTGATCAATACGAGGGAGAGCAAAAGGATCAGCCGAACAAGCCTTGTTTAAATCCGTATAATCCACACACATACGCCAGGTGCCGTTCTTTTTTAGTACGAGCACCGGGTTAGCTAACCATTCTGGATGAAAGACTTCCACAATGAACCCGGCTGCCAAGAGCCGAGCTACTTCCTCACCAATGGCCTTCCGCCTCTCTTCATTAAACCGCCGGAGGAATTGCCTGACTGGCTTAAATTTTGGATCAATATTAAGAGTGTGCTCAGCGAGTTCTCTCGGTACTCCCGACATGTCAGAAGGTTTCCATGCAAAGATGTCCCGGTTCTCATGGATGAACTCGATGAGCGCGCCTTCCTATTTAGGATCCAGATTGGCGCTGATGCTAAACTGCTTAGATGAGTCACCTGGAACAAAGTCAACAAGCTTAGTCTCATCGGCCGACTTAAATTTCATTACCGGCTCATGCTCCGTGGTTGGCTTTTTCAGAGACGTCATATCTGCCGGGTCAACATTATCCTTATAAAACTTCAACTCCTCTGTCGCACAAACAGATTCAGCGTAAGCAGCGTCACCTTCCTCGCACTCCAAAGCTACTTTTCGGCTCCCATGAACCGTAATGGTCCCGTTGTGACCCGGCATCTTGAGCTGCAAATATACATAACACGGCCGTGCCATGAACTTGGCGTAAGCCGGCCGCCCAAATAGAGCATGGTACGGGCTTCTGATCTTGACCACCTCAAAAGTCAGTTTTTCCGCCCTGGAGTTGTGCTCATCTCCAAAGGCTACTTCCAGCTCGATCTTACCAACTGGATACGCCGACTTACCAGGCACCACGCCGTGGAAAACAGTATTGGACTGGCTGAGGTTTTTATCGGTTAATCCCATACGACGGAAGGTCTCATAATAAAGGATGTTGATGCTGCTGCCCCCGTCCATGAGCACCTTAGTGAATTTATGCCCACCAACCTGAGGAGCCACCACCAAAGCCAGGTGACCCGGATTATCAACCCGGGGAGGGTGATCCTCCCTACTCCATACAATAGGTTGCTCAGACCATCGCAAGTAACGTGGAACCGCCGGCTCAACAGCGTTCACAGCCCTTTTATGAAGCTTCTGGTCTCGCTTGCACAAACTGGTAGTAAACACATGATACTGTCCACTGTTGAGTTGCTTTGGATTGGTCTGATATCCCCCCTGCTGCTGCTGATTACCCTGGCCAGATTGCTGGTTGAACCCCCCTTGATTACCTTGAAAATTCTGAAAATTGGAATTTGAACCGCCGCCCGGGCCATGAAAGCCGCCGCCGCCTGAGCCGCCGCCCTGCCCATTGTTGCCATTGAAAGTGTTGGAATTTTTGAAAGCTTTCATGATTGCACAGTCTTTCCATAGATGAGTGGCTGGCTTCTCCCTAGAACCGTGCCTTGGACAGGGCTCATTCAACAACTGCTCAAGCGTCGGGCCTGATCCGGCGGATCGGGGAGGTGGTCTCCCCTTACGTCGGTGGTTGTTACCTTGCGCATTGGTGTTGGCCACAAATTCCATACTGCCATCAGCCTTACGTTTATCACTTCCCTGGTTCACCGGGTTATGCCGAGGGCCCTTGCCGTTGCCATTCTTCTTTCCCTTCCCTGTCTTTACCTCATCAGACGCGGGATCCTTGGTACTATCAGAGTCGGCGTACTTGACCAGAGCCGCCATCAGTGTACCCATATCGTTGCAATCGCGCTTGAGCCGCCCAAGCTTCATCTTCAGGGGTGCAAAACGACAATTTTGCTCCAACATCAAGACCGCAGAGCCGGCATCCATCTTATCAGACGAATGTATTATCTCTTTGACCCGGCATACCCAACGGGTTGTAGACTCGCCTTCTTGCTGTTTGCAGTTAGTCAAATCCACAATTGACATAGATTGCCTACATGTATCTTTGAAGTTTTGGATGAACCGGGCTTCTAGCTCTGCCCATGACCCGATGGAATTGGGCGGCAGTCCCTTCAACCAAGTGCGGGCAGTCCCATCCAACATCATGGTAAAGTATTTGGCCATTGCCGCTTCGCTGACCTCCAGCAACTCCATAGCCATCTCGTAGCTCTCAATCCATGCTCCGGGCTATAAATCAGCCATGTAATTAGGTACCTTCCTAGGTCCTTTGAAATCTTTGGGCAGACGTTCGTTACGGAGAGCCGGCACCAGGCAAGGGACACCTCCGGCTCTTGTAGCCATGCCTGCCTCGATAGTAGCCGTCGGGTAAACCGGAAAAGGCTGGTAAGCCGTCATCTGAGCCGCCTGCTCAGCTTCCTGATGCGCTCTGTCTTGATCTACCGCATTAAAGGCTCCATTATGTGCCGGGCCATGCCCCCCAGGAAAGTCATGGTGCCGGACGTTGCTTGAGCCGGTCGCCGACGCCATGTGTCTGCTATAACTTGGACTCCGATTTTGCCGAATTGCCTATCGAGGGGTCGAATGAATCCTGTCCCGTCTATATGAATATGCCTCCTGCTGCGCCAAAGCCGTCTGAAGAAGTTCTCTGACCCTGCGGGTTTCGACCGCCGTTAGGGAGTCACCCTCAACCGGAAGAGCCGCCAGTCGCGCTGCCGCAGTGATCATGTTTTCCAACGGGTTAGAATAATGACCCGGTGGTGTTGGCACATATGGAGGCGGTGCAGTATTCACACGGGGAAGCCCCATCACTGGTGGCTGAACCAGCGTTCCCACCCTGGGTGCCGTGATCTGATTTATCTTTGGCGGGTTGCTAGGCCCTGCACCGGGTGTGTTGAAGAGGTTGCGAGGATCATAAACCGGAGGGAGCCGAGATTGAGCCTTCTGATACCTCCTTCTCATGACCTCATTGGATGCGTTCTGATCCATCGTGAGCCGGAAAGACTGCGCCTGTATGAACTGAGTCTGGGCGTCCAGAGCCGCCCGCTCTGCAGCCATCCTATCTCCTTCCGCTGCCAGGTCTTCCTTGGCCTGCGCTATGTCCAGTTTTAGTTGTGCCATTTCTGCATCATGTTGAGCTTGATCCGCCGGGACGACCGTGGCAGTTAACAGGGCCGTCATCTTATCTGTGAGATCCATTAGCACCTGAGCCGGCGAGTGCACAGGGCCTCCTGCTCCAGCGGCGGGGTTTTGAACGGGTTGTGTGCCGGCCATGAAGATTCCAACCCGGCTTGGCGGCTCAAAGGGGTCCGGAATACTGTCTCCATCGGAACAACCCCTGAGCCAGCCATCTTGAAGTTGATATAACGAGTTGGTCTCATCTGTGGACGACTCGCCGTCAGAGCGGGCGGTCGTCTCATCGCCAGATCCAGATCCTTCAGAGAGTCCTCCATGGATGCATCCCACGAAAGCACGCTTCAAGGCAGGCAGAGTCCGGGCGGGTCTCGCACGCTAAGCTGTCTCGACGAGGTCGATGCAGAGGTCCGGCTCAGGGCCCGGCTCGCCAATCTTGCCAATAAAAACATGGATTCCGCCGAAGGGGACCCGGTACCCGTACTCGATTGAGCCGGCGTCGGGGCCCCAGCCTGCATCGTCGATGTAGAGCTTGCCGCGACGACTCTTGGTCATCCAGCCCACAGCGTATCCCTTGAGCCCTTCGAAGCTGCCCTTCAAGAACTCAAATCCACCATGCGCTGGCCCCACGGTGGGCGCCAACTGTCGTGGAATTGTCACGGCAGATGTCCTCGTGCAAGGACTTAGTCGTGGAGCCATCGCAACTAGGAAGCTTAAAGGGGTTAAACGGGACAAAGGACACAAGGATTATACTGGTTCGGCCCCTTACGGTGAAGGGAAAAGCCTACTCCAGTTGAGGTTGGATTACTTAGGGTTTTGATGACCAGGGAGCTAAACCGCTATGCCTGGCTATCGATCTGATCTTACTTGTCCTGAACCGCCGCCGGGTCGCCCCTTTATATAGAGAGGTTAACGCCCAGCAGCTCTTAGAGTCCCGGCCGGCTTATAAACAATGTCCGGATCGGACTCTTAACTATTCTTGCCTTACACTACAAGTCATGCCTTAACGGCGGTTTATCACTACGGGCCTTAAGCCGCCTCTAGGCCTTAAGCCCATTACTGAACCGCCGTCCTCAAGCTTGATATTGGGCATCATGTGATGATCGTCGTGACGTAACCCGGCCCCTCCTGGGCGGGTGACACCAGTAGTTATATCCCCAACACCATCAGAGACGATTACCGTCTCTCCCCTGGACACAGATCCTTCCTCAAGATCCGCCCCGTGGATGAAACCAACAAAGGCATGCTTCACAGCTTGAACCTTGGTGGGTCGTGCGCGCTGAGCCGTCTCGATGATGTCGGTGTAGGTGTCCGGCTCAGGCCCTAATTTGCTGATCTTGCCGATGAAGACGTGGATTCCGCCAAAGGGGACCCGGTACCCGTACTCAATTGAGCCGGCCTCGGGGCCCCATCCAGCGTCGTCGATGTAGAGCTTGCCGCGATGAATCTTGGTCATCCGGCCCACGGCGTATCCCTTGATCCCTGCGAAGCTGCCCTTCAAGAACTCGAGACCACCGTGCGCTGGCCCCACGGTGGGCGCCAACTTTCGTGGACTTAACATGGCAGATGCCCTAGCGAAAGGACTTAGGTGTGGAGCCATCGCAGCTAGGTTAGCTTGAAGCAGTTAATCGGTACAAAGGACATAGCGAGTTTATACTGGTTTGGCCCCTCGCAACGAGGTAAAGGCCTACTCCAGTTTGGGGTTGTATTGCTTGGGTTTCGATCTCCAGGAAGCGAATACGCTTGACCTAGTTCTCGATCTCTTGTTTCTTTTCCTAACCCACCGCCAGGTCACCCCTTTATATACACAGGTTGACACCCGACGGCTTACAGAGTCCCGACCGGCTCATACACAACGTGTCCGGCTCGGTGACTAACTAAGCTTGCCTTACAATATATGTTACACATATGGCGGTTCATCCTCTTGGGCCTCAAGTCGCCTCTGGGTCTTGGGCCTTCAATAGGCTTGCTTCATGACCCGCCATCTTCATCTTTAAGTCTCCAGTGGTATGACCCGGCCCTCCTGGGCGGGTGGCTTCCTCTCTCTCTCTCTTTTGATTCTCAATACAATGGTCTCTTGGATATCTATTTGATGTAACTTTTTTTGCGGTGTGTTTGTTGGGATCCAATGAACTTTGAGTTTTTTATCAGATCTATATATCCATGAAAGTTATTTAAGTTTTGATCTCTTATATGCATGATTATTTATAGCCTCGTGTTTCTTCTTCGAATCTTTGGTTTAGTTAGGCCAACTAGATCAATTTTTCTTGCCATGGGAAGATGTTCTTTGTGATGGGTTTGATCGTGCGGTGTTCTTTCCCAGTGACGGAAGGGGAAGCAAGATACGTATTGATCGTTACTATTAAGGATAACAAGATGGGGTCTATTCCTACATGAATAGATCTTGTCGACATGATACGTCCATTTTGCGTCATGTTTACCTACTGTTATTTATAATATTTTTATGCATAATAATGCTTTTTGGAGTAATTCTAATGCCTTTTCTCTCATAATATGCAAGGTTCACACAAAGAGGGAGAATTCCGGCAGCTGGAAATCTGGACCTGAAAAAGCTACATCAGGCTACCTATTCTGCACAACTCCAAATGAGTTGAAACTTCACGAGGAATTGTTATGGAACAAATAGAATTATTGGAGCAGATAACTACCAGAGGGGGCCCACCAGGTGGGCACAACCCACCTTGGCGCGCCAGGGAGCCCGGGAGCGCCCTGGTGAGTTGTGCCCTCCTCGGCCCACCTCTAGTGCCCATCTTCTGGTATATAAGTCATTTTGACCTAGAAAAAAATAAGGAGAGGACTTTCGGGATGGAGCACCGCCGTCTCAAGGCGGAAGTTGGGCAGGAGCACTTTTTCCCTTCGGCAGAGCGATTCTGCTAGGGGAACTTCAATCACGGAGGGGGAAATCATCGTCGTCATCATCACCAACAACCCTCTCATCTTGGGGAGGACAATCTTCATCAACATCTTCACCAGCACCATCTCCTCTCAAACCCTAGTTCATCGCTTGTGTTCAATCTTTGTACCGGAACCTCAGATTGGTACCTGTGGGTGACTAGTAGTGTTGATTACATCTTGTAGTTGATCACTATATGGTTTATTTGGTGGAAGGTTATATGTTCAGATCCATTATGCTATTTAATACCCCTCTAATCATGAACATGTTTATCACTTGTGAGTAGTTACTTTTGTTCTTGAGGTCACGGGAGAAATCATGTTGCAAGTAATCATGTGAACTTGATATGTGTTCAATATTTTGATAATATGTATGTTGTGATTCCCTTAGTGGTGTCATGTGAACGTCGACTACATGACACTTCAACATATTTGGGCCTAAGGGAATGCATTGTGGAGTAGTTATTAGATGATGGGTTGCTAGAATGACAGAAGCTTAAACCCTAGTTTATGCGCTACTTCGTAAGGGACCGATTTGGACACAAGAGTTTAATGCTATGCTTAGATTCTATCTTAATACTTTTCTCATAGTTCCGGATGCTTGCGATGGAGTTAATCATAAGTAGGAGGTTTGTTCAAGTAAGAACAGCACCTAAGCACCGATCCACCCACATATCAAATTATCAAAGTAGCGAACACAAATCGAACCAACATGATGAAAGTGACTAGATGAAATTCCCATGTACCCTCAAGAACACTTTGCTTATCATAAGAGACCAATTTGGCCTGTACTTTGCCTCAAAAGGATTGAGCTACCTTGCTGCACTTTTGTTACTATTATCGTTACTTGCTCGTGACAAATTATCTTGCTATCAAACTAGTCGTTACTTATAATTTCAGTGCTTGCAGAGAATACCTTGTTGAAAACCACTTGTCATTTCCTTCTGCTCCTTGTTGGGTTCGACACTCTTACTCATCGAAAGGACTAAGATTGATCCTCTATACTTGTAGGTCATCACTACATCATGTCATCGTTCTTATTGCATTACTCCATTTCTCCATGAACTTAATACACTAGATGCATCCTGCATAGCGGTCGATGTGTGGAGTAATAGTAGTAGATGTAGGAAGGAGTTGGTCTACTAATCTTGGACGTGATGCCTATATATTGACCATTGCCTAGATATCATCATAATTATTTGAGGTTGTATCAATTTCCCAACAGTAATTTGTTTACCCACCTTGTGCTATTTCTTGAGAGAAGCCACTAGTGAAATCTACGGCCCCCGGGTCTATTCTTTATCATATTTGCGTTCCGATATATTATTTTCTTTGAGATCTATTTTTATTTGCTTTTGTTTTCAGATCTATTATTCCAAAAACCCAAAAATACCTTGCTGCACTTTTTTGTTACATCTTTTATTTCACGTTTATTTGAGATCTATCTATCCAATCTATCACAATTTTATCCCGTCAACTTGCAAATTTCCTACGCCGTTACCCGTAAGAGGGATTGACAACCCCTCATAAGTGTCGGGTTGCAAGTATTTGTTCTTTGTGTGCAGGTACCATTTACATAGTGTTGCTTTGTAATTCCCATGATGTGGCTATATCTCCCACGTGTCGAGGCACGACTTAGAGGCATAACCGCATTGTGGTATTGTCGCAAGAAGGGTCATCTTCACACAATCCCATGTAATGAACAAGAATGGGATAACGAGAGTTGGCTTACAATCGCCACTTCACACAATACATAAATTAATTCATACATCATCCAAAACCCACACATAGACCGACTACGGTCAAATCCAAATGAAAAAAAGATAACCCCAAATGCTAGATCCCCGATCGTCCCAACTGGGCTCCACTACTGATCATCAGGAAAAGAAACATAGTAACGACCACGTTCCTCGTCCAACTCCCACTTGAGCTCGGTTGCGTCATCTGCACTGGCATCGTCGGTACCTGCAACTGTTTTGGGTAGAAACTGTGAGTCACGAGGACTCAGCAATCTCACACCCGCGAGATCAAGACTATTTAAGCTTATAGGAAAGGGGTGGTATAATGAGGTGGAGCTGCAGCAGGCACTAAGCATATATGGTGGCTAACATACGCAAATGAGAGCGAGAAGAGAAGCAACGCAACGGTCGCGAAGCTAGAAATGATCAAGAAGTGATCTTGAAACTACTTATGTTCATGCATAACTCAAACCGTGTTCACTTCCCGGACTCCGCCGAGAAGAGACCATCACGGCTACACACACGGTTGATGTATTTTTAATTTAAGTCAAGTGTCAAGTTCTCTACAACCGGACATTAACAAATTCCCATCTGCCTCATAACCGCGGGCACGGCTTTCGAAAGATAATACCCTGCAGGGGTGTCCCAACTTAGCCCATTATAAGCTCTCACGGCCAACAAAGGATAAACCTTCTCTCGGGAAGACCCGATCAGTCTCGGAATCCCGGTTTACAAGACATTTCGACAATGGTAAAACAAGACCAGCAAAGCCACCCGAATGTGCCGACAAATCCCGATAGGAGCTGCACATATCTCATTCTCAGGGCACACCGGATGGGCAGGATGTCGGTTTGGCATAGACCCTGGTTGCCCAGGAGGCGCCGGACATCGCCCAGTTTGGGCCAGCACTCGAAGGAGCACTGGTCCGGGGGTTTAAATAAAGATGACCCTCGGGATCGCGAAAACCCAAGGGAAAAGGCTTAGGTAGGCAAATGTAAAACCAAGGTTGGGCCTTGCTGGAGGAGTTTTATTCAAGGCGAACTGTCAAGGGGGTCCCATAAATCACCCAACCGCGTAAGGAACGCAAACTCAAGGAACATAATACCGGTATGACGGAAACTAGGGCGGCAAGAGCGGAACAAAACACCAGGCATAAGGCCGAGCCTTCCGCCCTTTACCAAATATATAGATGCATTAATTAAATAAGAGATATTGTGATATTCCAAAATATCCATGTTCCAACATGGAACCAACTTCAACTTCACCTGCAACTAGCAACACTATAAGAAGGGCTGAGCAAAAGCGGTAACTTAGCCAAACAATGGTTTGCTAGGAAAGGATGGTTAGAGGCTTGACATGGCAATATGGGAGGCATGATATAGCAAGTGGTAGGTAGCGCAGCATGGCAATAGAACGAAAAACTAGCAAAGCAAAGATAGAAGTGATTTCGAGGGTATGGTCATCTTGCCTGCAAGGTTCTCAGAGTTGTCGAAAGCTTGATCCTCGTAAGCGTACTCAACAGGTTCCTCGTTCACGAACTCGTCTCCCGGCTCTACCCACAGCAAGAACACAAGCAATGGAACCACAATCAATCACGGGAAATGCACAAGCAACATGATGCAATATATGCATGATATGCGAGATATGATATGTGATGCGTATGCGTGCTCCGGAAGAAAAAGGATGAACAAGGCAGCAACTTGGCAAACCAAGTATGCCACTGTAAAGATGAGATGATTTCAGTCGAAATCGATATAAAGATCACCGGAAACGGATGCACGGTTTGCAAATGGCAAGCAAAACAAGAATGACACGATTCTGCGATTAACAGCAGGATAGCACTTAGAATACATCAAGTAACTATGCTAAAGCACCCAAACATAGCAACAAAGCATATGTAAGTGATCTACAGGAGATGCTTGACAAAAGATGAACACTGAGCTACGGCTAGATCACAAAATAACAGGTTAAAACAAGCATGGCAAAAGTGCAAAAGATATCAGCTTCACAGACTTGGTGAAAATACTGAACATGACTGAAATAGCATCAGGTAGCAATGTTCAGAGCAAGAAATCAACATGCTACAGGAACTTAACATAGAAAAACAAGGCATGGCATGAATCTACTAAATGTATAGAACAAAAGTCCCTTACTGACCATGAGTCAAAAAGGCACAGAAGATATGATGGCACCCATGTAAACATAGCAAGTTTCGTTAACAGGTTCCAGACTTAGCAGAAAACAGAGCATGGCATTAACAGAAATATGAAGGCATCTTTGCGAGCTCGATTCACTCATCACAAAGCAATGCATGACAAAATAAGAATACCTACAACAAGATGGCATGTTCATGAAGCTAACGATGGCAAGATCAAGTTCATAGAATGTATGGATCAACTACAACAACCTTGGCAAAATTGAATATCATGTTAACATTCTGCCAGAAATATTTTATAGCAAAAGTAGAGCAAGATTAAGACATGCTATGGCACTCCATAATTGCAAACAGGGGCATGGATGGATATAGCACAACTATATCTACAAAATATCCTTACTAAACATACTCAAAATAAGTATGGATCTCACTGTAGACACATGGATACGTAGCAACAAAATAACAGCAGGTAAAAGACTTAGCAAAATCCTAAGTCCCTGAAAACAGAAACATCACGAAGCCTAGTATGCATGCTTGTGCTAGTCACCACATAGAGCACAAAAATACATGGCATACACCTCTGTAAATATGGCATGGCATAGATCACAACACCTGTAGAGTTCATGCCCATAAGATGCACACATCAAATGCAACAAAAATAACAAAACATCAAGTTCTGATAAGTAGCAGTAAACATCATATAGCACTCTTGCACCAGAGATTTGGGCATCAAGATGGACACAAACGAGCATCGCACAATGTAATAAAATGAAGAGCATCTCGAGGCGAACATTTCGATATATCATGCACGCAAAACGGAGCAGTATGCGATGAGATATGATGCAATGAACATGAGCACATAATGCAATATCTCGGGACTTAGAGAATTTGAGGGGAGGGGGAAAGTCAACCTCGCGGATGGATCTGGATCGGGCGCTCGAGGCATGCCGGAGCAGGAGCTGGCCGGAGTCGGAGGGGAAGAGGAGGGCGCCGGCCGGAGAGAGCTCGGGGGAGGCGGAGGAGACGCGGGGCGGCGGCGGTCGCGGGCACGGGCGGCGGGGAGCCGGCGGGACGGCGAGGAGGCGGCGTCGGGGTCCCGCGGGCGGAGGCGACGGCGGTCGGCGGCGGCAGGAGGCGACGCTTCGGCGGAGGCGGCGAGGCGGCGACCGGGCGGCGGGGTCGAGCGCGGGCGCGGTGGAGGAAGCCGGGCGGCGGCGGACGAGGAGACGGGCCACGGGCGGCGGCGCTGGCGGCTGCCACATGGCAGGCGCCCGTTGGCTCGGGGCAGCGGCGGCGAAGCGTCCGTCCAGACCGGACGTGTCCGGCGGCGCGCGGAGGACGAAGGCTAGGGTTTGGACCCGTAATTTCGGAGGGGGAGGTGTTTATATAGGCATAGGGAGCTAGGAGACTCCAAATGGAGTGTGGTTTTTGCCCACACGATCGTGATCGAACGACCTAGAGCATGGAAGTGACTTAGATGAGTTATAGGGCTGTTAGGAGGGGGGTTTTGCTGCAACACACAAAAGGACTTTGCGGTTACCCGGTTAACCGTTGGAGCGTCAAACGACCTCCAAATGGAGCGAAACTTGACAGGTGGTCTACCGGTGGTATACCAAGGCCACTTGGCAAACCTCGGTCCATTCCGAAAACGTTTAACACCCGCTCACGAAAAGAGACAAGAGGGGTGCGCCGGTGCACGTGGGAGTGTCAGATTGCAAAACGGACAACGAGGAAAATGCTCGGATGCATGAGACGAACACGTATGCAAATGAGATGCACATGATGACATGATATGAGATGCATGACATGAACAAAATGCAAAACGAAAAAACAAAACCCGACCACGAAGGGAATATCATAACACATAGCCGAAAATGGCAAGAGTTGGAGTTACAAATATGGAAAGTTACATCCGGGGTGTTACAACACTCCACCACTACGAGAGGATCTCGTCCCGAGATCTAGGACTGAAAGAACTCCGGATATTCGGAACGAAGGTGGTCCTCGCATTCCTAGGTGGCTTCTCGGTCGGAATGGTGCGACCACTTCACTTTCAGGAATTTGATTGACTTGTTCCGAGTCTTGCACTCAGTTTCTTCAAGAATAGCAACGGGGTGCTCATGATAAGACAGATCTTGTTGAGGATGTAACTGCTAGAGTCACCCGCCCAGGGGGGCCGGGTTACATCATAAATGATCATCACGTGAAGCCCACTATCAAGCTGAGGATGGCGGTTCAGTAATGGGCTTAAGGCCCGGAGGCGGCTTAAGGCCCGCAGTGATAAACCGCCATTATAGCATGACTTGTAGTGTAAGGCAAGAATAGTTAAAGAGTCCGAGCCGGACACTGTTATAAGCCGGCCGGGACTCTGAGAGCCGCTGGGCGTTAACCTCTCTATATAAAGGGACGACCCGGCGGCGGTTCAGGACAAGAAACATCAGATCGGTAGCCAGGCATAGCGGTTAAGCTCCCTGGTCATCGAAACCCTAAGTAATTCCACCTCAACTGGAGTAGGCCTTTACCTTCACCGTAAGGGGCCGAACCAGTATAATCCTCGTGTCCTTTGTCCCGTTTAACCCCTTTAAGCTTCCTAGCTGCGATGGCTCCACGACTAAGTCCTTGCACGAGGACATCTGCCGTGACAATTCCACGACAGTTGGCGCCCACCGTGGGGCCAGCGCACGGTGGATTTAGGTTCTTGAAGGGCAGCTTCGAAGGGCTCAAGGGATACGCTGTGGGCCGGATGACCAAGAGTCGTCGCGGCAAGCTCTACATCGACGATGCAAACTGGGGCCCCGACGCCGGCTCAATTGAGTACGGGTACCGGGTCCCCTTTGGCGGAATTCATGTCTTCATTGGCAAGATTGGTGAGCCGGGCCCTGAGCCGGATCTCTGTGCCGATCTCATCGAGACGGCTCAGTGCGCACGACCCGCCCGGGCCCTACCTGCCTTGAAGCATGCTTTTGTGGGATGTGTTCATGGAGGACTCTCTGATGGATCTGGATCTGGTGATGAGACGGCCGCCGGCTCTGACGGCGAGTCGTCTACGGATGAGTCAAACTCGTTGTATCAACTTCAAGATGGCAGGCTCAGGGGTTGTTCCGATGGCGACCGCATTCCGGACCCTTTTGAACCGCCGAGTCGGGTTGGAATCTTCATGGCCGGCGCACAACCTGTTCAAAACCCCGCCTCCGGGTCAGGAAGCCCGGTGCCTTCGCCGGCTCAGGTGCTGATGGATCTCACAGACAAGCTGACGGTCCTGTTGACCGCTACGGTGGCTCCAGCGGATCAAGTTCAGCATGACGCGGAGGTGGCACAGTTAAAGTTGGATCTAGCAAAGGCCAAGGAGGATCTGGCGGCGGAGGGGATCAGGATGGCTGCAGAGAGGGCGGCTCTCGACGCCCAGACTCAGCTGATTCAGGCACAGTCCTTCCGGCTCACGATGGATCAAAACGCATCCAATGAGGTCATGAGAAGGAGGCATCAAAAGGCCCAATCTCGACTCCCTCCAGTTTACGATCCTCGAAACCTCTTCAACACGCCAGGTGTAGGGTCTAGTAACCCGCCGGAGATCATAGTGCCCGGGGCTGGGACACCAATTCAGCCCCAAGTAATGGGACCGCCCTGCGTGAACCCTGCCCCGCCTCAGTATGTGCCAGTACCATCGGGTCATTATGCCAACCCGTTGGAAAACATGGTCGCCGCGGCGGCACGGCTGGCGGCTCTCCCAATTGATGGCGACTCTCCGACAGCGGTCGAAACCCGCCGGGTCAGGGAGCTCCTTCAGACAGCTCTGGCGCAGCAAGAGGCATACTCGTATAGCCGGGACAGGATCCATTCAACCCCTCGTCCGGGCCGGAGCCCGAGTTATAGCATACACATGGTCTCAGCGACCGGCTCAAGTAATGTCCGACGCCGTGACTTGCCACCTGGCCATGGCCCGGCTCATAACTAAGCTTTTCACGCAGCAGACCAAGACAGAGCACGGCAAGAGGCGGAGCAGATGCCTCAGTTGACGGCTTACCAGACACCCCCGGCTTATCCGACGGCCTCTGTCGACGTAGGTATCCCTACAAGGACTGGAGGTGTCCCTTGTTTAGTGCCGGCTCTCCGCAATGAACGTCTACCCAAGGACTTCAAAGGGCCTAGGAAGGTGCCTAATTACACGGCTGATTTGCAACCCGGGGCCTGTATCGAGAGTTACGAGATGGCCATGGAATTGCTGGAGGTCAGCGAAGCGGCGATGGCCAAGTACTTCACCATGATGTTAGATGGGACTGCCCGCACTTGGTTGAAAGGGCTGCCGCCGAATTCTATCGGGTCTTGGGCTGAGCTGAAAGCCCGGTTCATACAAAACTTCAAGGATACCTGTAGGCAGTCTATGTCAATTGTGGATTTCACTAACTGTAAACAGCAGGAAGGTGAGTCTACGACACATTGGGTTCGCCGGGTCAAGGAGATAATACATTCATCTGATAAAATGGATGCCGGCTCTGCAGCCTTAATGTTGGAGCAGAATTGTCGCTTCCTGCCCCTGAAGATGAAACTCGGGCGGCTCAAACGCGACTGCAATGATATGGGTACGCTAATGGCGGCTCTCGTCAAGTACGCCGACTCTGATAGTACCAAGGACCCCGCTTCAGATGATGAAAGGACGGGGAAGGGAAGGAAGAACGGCAATGGCAAGGGTCCTCAGCATAACCCAGCAAACCAAGGAGGTAACAAGCGTAAGGCTGATGGCAGCATGGAGTTTGTGGCCAATGCCAATTCACAGGGTAACAACCAGCGACGTAAAGGGAGGCCACCTCCCCGAGCTGGCGGGTCAGGCCCGACGCTCGAGCAGTTGTTGAACGAGCCTTGTCCGAGGCACGGCTCTAGGGAGAAGCCAGCTACTCATCTATGGAAAGATTGCGCAATCATGAAGGCCTTTAAGAATTCCAATGCCTTTAATGGCAATAATGGCTCGGGCGGCGGCTCAGGCGCCGGCGGTTTTCATGGCCCGGGCGGCGGCTCAAATTCCAATCCTCAGAATGTTCAAGGGGGCTTTAATCAGCAGTCCGGCCAGGGTCGTCAACAGCAACAGGGGGGATACCAGACCAATCCAAAACAGCTCAATGGTGGATAGTACCATGTGTTTACCACCAGTCTGTGTAAGCGAGATCAGAAGCTTCATAAGAGGGCTGTGAATGCTGTTGAGCCGGCGGTTCCACGCTATTCAAGATGGTCTGAGCAGTCTATTGTGTGGAGTAGGGAGGATCACCCTCCCTGGGTTGATAATCCGGGTCACCTGGCCCTGGTGGTGGCTCCTCAGGTGGGAGGATATTAGTTCACTAAGGTGCTCATGGACGGAGGCAGCAGCATCAACATCCTCTATTATGAGACCTTCCGTCGTATGGGGTTGATTGATAAGAACCTCAGCCAGTCCAATACCGTTTTCCATGGTCTGGTGCCTGGTAAGTCGGCTTATCCAGTTGGTAAGATCGAATTGGAAGTGGCCTTTGGAGATGAGTACAACTACAGGGTGGAAAAATTGACCTTTGAGGTGGTCAAGATAAGAAGTCCGTATCATGCCATATTTGGGCGGCCGGCTTACGCCAAGTTCATGGCACGGCCGTGTTATATATACCTACAGCTCAAGATGCCGGGTCACAATGGGACCATTACGGTTCATGGTAGCCGAAAGGTAGCCTTGGAATGTGAGGAAGGTGACGCGGCTTATGCAGAATCTGTTTGTGCAACAGAGGAGCTGAAGTTTTACAAGGATAATGTTGACCCAACAGATATGACATCTCTGAAAAAGCCGACCATGGAGCATGAGCCGGCAATGAAATTTAAGTCAGCTGATGAGACTAAACTTGTTGATTTCGTTCCAGGTGACTCATCTCAGCAGTTTAGCATCAGTGCCAATTTGGATCCAAAATAGGAAAGCGCGCTCATCGAGTTCATCCGTGAGAACAGGGACATCTTTGCATGGAAACCTTCTGACCTGCCAGGTGTACCTAGAGATGCGAGACCCGCCCGGACTCCGCCGGCCTTGAAGCGCGCTTTCGTGGGATGCGTCCATGGAGGAATTTTGTCAACGAGAGCATATTCGGCTTGATGTTTCATCAGTGGCTCACCCTCAGTCTAATGGTCAAGCTGAGAGAGCCAATCAGGAAATCTTGAAGGGCATCAAGCCCCGGCTTTTGGTCCCTTTGCAACGGACGCCCGGTTGTTGGGTGGAGGAGTTGCCTTCCGTGTTATGGAGCATCAATGCTACTCCTAACAGGTCTACGGGTTACACACCTTTCTTCATGGTCTACAGAGCTGAGGCGGTCCTCCCTAGTGACATCCGTCATGATTCGCCTCGAGTGGCGGCTTATGTCGAGGTGGATAATGAGCAAGCACGTCAAGATGCTCTTGACTTGTTGGACGAACATCATGACATAGCCGCAGCTCGCTTGGTGATTTACCAACAAGACCTGCGCCACTATCACAGCCGCCGGGTTAGGTCCCGGGTCTTTCAGGAAGGTGATTTGGTGCTCCGGCTCATCCAGGATCAAACAGATGCACACAAGTTATCCCCACCTTGGGAAGGGCCCTTTGTGGTCAGCAAGAACTTGCACAACGGGTCATACTACCTTATCGATGTTCGGGAGCACAAAGATTCACGTAAGTCGGAGGAGGAGACCCGCCGGCCGTGGAACATAGCTCAGCCTTATTACACTTGAGCCACCGGCTCTCCTAATGTACATATTTCTTTAGCCATGTATATATTGTGATAATTAATAAAGCAGGACCTCTGTCCTTTTCTTTCCTCCAAAGGTAAATGTATCATTGTTATTTTCATTGGAACATTACATGGTCACTTGGAGGTTGATCCGTCCTATGATCGTATTCGAATCTAGCCGCTAAAAATATGATCACTTGGGGGCTTCCTGTTCAAACATAGGTCGTATCCGAACCAAAGAGAACATAGCTGTCGATACCCACTTGATTGGCAAATTGCCGAGCTCATTGGGGAGTTTTTCTTGATCATATTTGAATCATAGCTCAACCCCCTTTGGGAACCGACGTGGATCGTATTCGAATCAGCGTCGTTAAACAACTCTCAAGGTCATTTGGGGGCTTCCTGTTCAAACATAGGTCATATTCGAACCAAAGAGAACATAGCTGTCGGTACCCTCTTGATTGGCAACGCCAAAGCCACTGGGGGCTATATGATCGCATTCGAATCTTAGCTTAACCCCTTTGGGACGGTTCTCTGGTCGTATTCGAATCAGAAGCCCCTAAGTTTTTGATCTTTTGGTTCGCAACAAGTTTTTTTGATCATATCAAAAGTGTGCAAGGGTGGTTCTTATTCCACCGGCTTAACTTTGATTAATAATGTTGATAGCACACAATAAGCATTATAGGTGTTGGTGAACCGGAGTTGAGTTCTCAACCTCATTATTTGGGTTACATAAACTGGAAGTGTACTTGAAGGCTTGCAGGACAATTAAAGACAGCTCTTTAAGCTTAAGGAAAGCAAATGACCAAACATAACCCGGAGGAATATAAAAGGGCAGCTTCAACAGAGTTAAGCGCTGCACACGTGCTCGATGGCACGACAAAATTAAGTGTTTGTCCTACTCTATTACAGGACTCCCCGAGTCCAAAAGGTGAGGCATTGTTTTTAAGGCATAACCATGAGCCGCCTAAGAAATTAAAGTGTTTGTTGGGTTGAAGCTTCCGGCTCATCCCTCTCCGCTCCTCCGGCTGTTTCCATGACCTGGAAGGTTGATGATTTCAATGCCGCTCAAAGCTTCAAATTGAGCCTCATCATCAATTAACCCAGCCGGGTCAACTTCAGGGGCGAAGGTATGCTTACGAGTTGGAGGAATCAGGCTGACTGCCTCATAGCGTGGTGTTGGGATTCTCTGATTCTCCGCGTCATAGCCCGGCTGATATTTGGTAAGATCTGTGTCATTGCCAATCAAAGTGGCCACAGGGCGTACGCATTTCACACAGGCAGCGAAGTCCTTCTGGTCAAAGGGGGTGCCGTCTTCCTTCAAGCTGGGATACCCAAGGGCGATGTCGGCCGGGTCTAGCTCCGGTAGAAACGCCTTGTGTCGTGGAATTGTCACGGCAGATGTCCTCGAGCTAGGACTTAGTCGTGGAGCCATCGCAGCTAGGAAGCTTAAAGGGGTTAAACGGGACAAGGAACACGGGGATTATACTGGTTCGGCCCCTTACGGTGAAGGTAAAAGCCTACGTCCAGTTGAGGTGGTATTGATTATGGTTTCGATGACCAGGGAGCTTGATTGCTATGCCTGGCTCTCGATGATATCTTACTCGTCCCTAAACCGCCGCCGGGTCGTCCCTTTATATAGAGAGGTTGACGCCCAGCGGCTCTCAGAGTCCCGGCCGGCTCATAAGAGTGTCCGGCTCGGACTCTCAACTATTCTTGCCTTACACTACAAGTCTTGCCATATGGCGGTTTATCACTACGGGCCTTAAGCCATCTCCGGGTCTTAGGCCCATCATTGACCCGCCGTCTTCAAGCTCGGTACTGGGCTTCGCGTGATGACCATTATGAGTAACCCGGCCCCTCCTGGCGGGTGACTCTAAGGGTTATATCCTCAACATTAGGCCCCAGATTGATTTGAACCGGTTCATGTCAATCTTCAATTCTTTTGAGAGAAAAAATCTTCCGGCTTATGGTCGTGTGAAGGCTATAACCCGTCGTGACGTCATCTTCTGGATTCCTGGTAACCCGCCATGACATCATCTTCCATTAAGTCCATTTTTTTATTCCACCATATCCTCAACGGATCTTATCTTTAAAGGCCATCCCGAAAATCGAGGCGTTTTTGCGGTGAGATAATCACGCCGTGGCCTCCTCGTTTCTCGCGCCCACTTATGAGCCTCACCTTATAAATAGCCCGGCCCATGAGCCTCCAGTCACTCGTCGCCTCCATCTTCTTCCTCCTCTCGCCACTGTGCTGCCGCCCGAGCTCCGCCGCCGCCGCCACGGGTTTCCTCGTCTTCACCAACTCAGGCCGCTGCATCAACCTGACGTGACCAGAGAAACGCGACGAACCCCTGCCGTAACTCCGCACCTGTAAGTCCCTGCACCTCTCCATCGTAAATCCGCATTAGGGTTCCACTGTTCCTCCTCTGTTCTTCGTTGTTCTTCTCGAATCCTCTGTAGTTCTTCCACTGTAGTCATGTTTGATCCAAGAGTAGTACAGAGCTCCTGCGGTAGTTGTTGCACATCCATTTTTCCACTAGTTGATCCCCTTTGTTTGAAATAAGATCCCACTCTGAATCCATGAACTTCTTCTACGTCAGTTCTAGGTCTAGAAAATTTTCTCTTTAGCCGACCGTTTTGATCCAAAATAATTACTGCGATCTGTGAAACTTGTTTTCACCATACTTAGTCAAAAATTGCATCTGTTTAGTTACGGCGGCTCACATTTCCGGCTTAAAAGAAGCCACGCGCTGTGAAATTTCTGGCTCATTTATGATAAAGCTGTAGACAATTTGAATTACTCACGACACCTTCAACGGCTTAGATAACCCGATGCACTTAACCACATGTCATTAGGCCCCTCTCATAAGCCGCCATTTGAGTATTTAAGCTGTAGACGTCTGCCGGCTTATAATTGAACCGGATATTTTCCTTTTGTCATAGGCTTCATCTTTCACAATGCCTCCCAAAGCTCCCAAGGCACCCATCACGTGCAACTGGATGAGATCCAATGTCACCGACGACACTTTACCTGATTTCGTAAAGACGGGTTACTTGCCCAAGAAAGAAATCATGTCTTATCATGCCCCTGACCCGTCGGAGGAAAGACCTCAACCAAGAGATGGTGAGGTGGTGATATTTGCTGACCACATGAGCCGGGGCTTCGCACCGCCCGGCTCAAAATTCTTTAGAGAGGTTCTAAACTTCTTTGACCTGCGGCCGCAAGATATAGGACCCAATTCCGTGTCAAATATATGCAACTTCCAAGTATTCTGCGAAGTCTATCTTGGAGAAGAGCCCAGCCTGCTGCTCTTTAGAGAGCTATTTTATCTGAACCGCCAGAATGAGTGCGCCAACGGGCCAAGCCTGGAACTTGGTGGAATCTCCATTCAACGCCGGAGAGACTGCCTCTTTCCTTATGCTGAGCCACCAAGCCATCCGAAGGACTGGAACCAGACGTGGTTTTATTGCCAGGACACTTCTCCGGCTGACGAGAGCCCTGTGCCCTGCTTTCGTGCCCTGCGTCTGGAGCCAAATCACCCTCTGCCAGACAAAATCTCTCAAGCTGAGCGTCAACCTCTGATCCCCACCATCAATAAGATCAAGGCTCTCCTGGGAAACGGCCTCAACGGCATTGATCTGGTCCGGGTTTGGATCTCTTGGCGGGTTATCCCCTTGAGCCGCCGCCCCGGCTTAATGTGTGCTTACACGGGCCGGAAGGATGACCCTCTGCGGCACAGCCCCAACGATCTTCCTGAGGACGTTGTGGATGACATGACCAAGTCTCTCCTGAATGAGAGCTTAGCCGACTGTGGGAGAACCGGCCTGAACCCCTTCTGCCAAGCTAACCCGGCTCCGGCGGTAAGCCACTGACCTGAACACCTTGGTTTTCTTTTTAATAGTTTCCATCTGAACCTTAAGAAATCTTTGTTGTATGTTTCAGGCTAATGACAAGTTCTGGAAGGTCAAATATGACCATGAAGCGGCCAAAAAGGCCAGGAAGGCTAAGAAAGCCGCCAGGAGAGCCGCTCCCCGCAAGAAGGGAAGCAGGCCTACTGCCTCAGAGCTGCTTCAGTTAAGTGACAGCTCCGAGTCAGAGGTAACCCCTGAATCTGTAGGCCCTTGTTTTGTTTCTTGTTTATTCCTATCCACCTTATCGATACTGGTCATCAGCAGGATGACACCAGAGCAAGTAACCCGGTGACTGAAGAGGTAACGACACTTTCCTCCGACTCGGAGCCCTTGCCAAGGCCGAAAGTCCGAAGAGTAACCCGGAAAGTAAGATTTTCACATCCTTTAGCTTATCAAGATCCTCAATTTCTTTTGAAGCAACAGATTCATGAGAGCCGGCGGCACACCCGGACCAACAAGGATGCAGACCTCTCCTCCGGCTTACCTGAAGCGTCAAGGAAGCGCCGGACCGAGGTTATCTCCAACTTATATCCTTTTCATCCTTTGGCGGGCGTTATACGTCAACCGCTCAATTCTTCTGATTCAAATTATCAGGAAACTTCACCTTCCTCTGGTGACTCTATGCAATCGAACCTGCCGGCTTTCAAGACCGCACCTGGGTAATGATCATCATCTCTTGTTGTGCTTATCTTTACTCATGCTTTTGTACTAACCTTTTGTCCTTTCAGTGCCCAGGCAAAGCTCAGCAAGAGGGCGAAGAAGAATAAACCGGTCGAAGAGCCGGTCTTGACTGAGCCGGAGGTTTCAGCTCAAGAGCCGCCAGTTGCCTCTGCTCCTGAAGCCACCACTCCTACCGACGAGCTAGCCATAGAAACTTCTACCAATCCGGACATCTCCAGCCCGGCTCAGCCGGCCGATGACCCGGACGTGGTAATCACCCAGACGGAGTTTGTCGAGCCGGGGAGACCCACTGCGCTGGCTAAGTGCTCTACCAAGGAAGAGTTGCTAGAGTGCCGCAGGGCCAAGCTGGACATCACCAACTACGCTAACTTGAGCATTGGAGATATCATCTCCGGCTATGTCAATCAGGTGCACAGCAGGCGGGACCTGGAGATTGACATGGTGAAGCAGATACAGCAGAAGTCTGAGGTACCACTCTATTTCTTACTGCATAGTCATCTTTACCATACTAGCCCCCAAGTCTACTACTTATGATAGAATATGTTGTAGACTTAACTTCCGGCTTACTTTCATGAACCGGTAATTTGTAGATAGAAACTTTCGACATGCATTAGCCCCCAAGTGCCAAGTGTCTTTGCTTGGAAAGTGCTTGGGACTTTAAAGTTGCATAATAATTATTCATACTATAACCCGGAAATTGTACAGGCTGCTTGCTAGAAATTTGAGGCTGATATCTCTGAGCTGAAGAACCGCCTGAAGACTCAGGAAACTGAGACCCGGAAGGCCAACGCTAAATTTGAATCCAGTGTTGCTGCTCACGAGAAGCTGAAGAAGAAGTTTGAAGCTGAAAGGAAGACTTGGACCGAAGAGAAGGTTGCTCTAGTAAGCCGGGCCGAACGGGCGGAGGCGGCTCTGACGGAGAGAACCGCCGAACTCTCCGGCTTAAAGCGCCATGTGTCACAGATGGTCGCCGCAATCTTCGGTAAGTCATTCTGTAGGCCTTGAACAAGTTTACAGACTTTATGTCTCATAACTCCCATCATTGCTAGCGGCTTATCTTACTTTGTTAAACAGGTCCCAGAAGCGCCAACCTCAATCAGAACGTGCTGACCAAGTTGAAGGCCGTGTACACCTTGGTGGAGCAACTCTACACCGGGTCACAGCGCGCCTTGGCCGTTGTGGCCCTATCCAATGAGGTTCCAACTCACCTGGCGGACGTACTTCGCCGGCTTGCCGTTCTTCCTCAACGTTTCCAAGAACTGCGACGGGCCTCTGCAAGAGCCGGAGCCATAGCTGCTCTGAGCCGGGCCAAGGCTTTCCTTCCAGAGCTAGACCCGGCTGACATTGCACTTGGATACCCCAGCCTGAAGGAAGATGGCACCCCCTTCGATCAAAAAGACTTTGCTGCCTGTGTGAAGATCGTGCGCCCGGTGGCCACCCTGATTGGGAATGACACCGACCTTACCAAGTACCAGCCGGGCTACGACGCGGAGAATCAGAGGATCCCCACTCCGCGTTATGAAGCCATCAGCTTGGTCCCGCCGACTCGTAAGCACACTTTTGCCCCAGAGATTGACCCGGCCGGGTTAATTGACGAGGAGGCTCAGTTTGAAGCTTTGAGCGGCATTGACTGGAAATCGTCAACCTTCCAGGTCATGGGAACAGCCGGAGGAGCGGAGAGGGATGAGCCGGAAGCTTCGACTCCACAAGCACCTTGATCCTTAGACGGCTTATGGTTGCACCTGAGAGCAATGCCTCACCTTTCGGACTCGGGGAGTCTTGTAATAGAGTAGGACAAACATGTTAATCTTGTCGTTCCATCGTGCATATGTTGAATGCTTAGCTCCGTTAAAGTTGCCTCCTTATATTCCTCCGGGTCATAATTGATCATTTATTGTCCTTAAGCTCGAATAGCTGTCTTTAACCATCCTGCATAGAAAACAAGTCACAAGTCTCAAGGCGGCTTACCGCGCTGAGAACCATAGACCTTACATACATAACCCGGAATAAGAATTAACAATCCTCAAAGACTAGCCCTCCATTACCTCTTTGATGTAACCATAATAGCATACTTACGGGCCTTCAAGTAGAGTTCCGGCTTATGTAACCCAAATGATGAGATGAAGACCTCAACTCCAGTTTACCAGCGTTAAGAATACTTACTATATGTTATCAACATTGTGAATCAAAATTAAGTCAGCAAAGGAAAAGCCGCCCTTGCACACTGCTGATGTGACCAACAGAACTTATTGTAAGTTGGAAAATCAAAAACTTAAGGGCTTCCGGTTCGAATATGACTAGAGAACCGTCCCAAAGGGGTTAAGCTAAGATTCGAATGCGATCATATAGTCCCCAGTGGCTTTGGCGATGCCAATCAAGAGGGTACCGACAGCTATGTTCTCTTTGGTTCGAATACAACCTATGTTTGAACAGGAAGCCCCCAAATGACCTTAAGAGTTGTTTAACGACGCTGATTCGAATACGATCCACGTCGGTTCCCAAAGGGGGTTGAGCTATGATTCAAATATGATCAAAGAAAACTCCCCAATGAGCTCGGCACTTTGCCAATCAAGTGGGTATCAACAGCTATGTTCTCTTTGGTTCGAATACGACCTATGTTTGAACAGGAAGCCCCCAAGTGATTATATTGCGTACAGCTAGATTCGAATACGATCATAAACCGGATCCACCTCCAAGTGACCATGTGATGGTGTAATGGAAACAACACTTTTACCTTTGGAGGAGAAAAGGATAGAGGTCCTGCTTTATTATTTAACATAATATATACATGGCTATAGAAATATGTACATTATGAGAGCCGGTGGCTCAAGTGTAATAAGGCCGAAGCTGAGCTATGTTCCACGGCCGACGGGTCTCTTCCTCCGACTTGCGTGAATCTTTATGCTCCCGAACGTCAATAAGGTAGTATGACCCGTTGTGCAAGTTCTTGCTGACCACAAATGGCCCTTCCCAAGGCGGGGATAGCTTGTGTGCATCTGTTTGATCTTGGATGAGCCGGAGCACCAGATCACCTTCCTGGAAGACCCGGGACTTAACCCGGCGACTGTGATAACGGCGCAGGTCTTGTTGGTAAATCGCTGAGCGAGCTGCTGCCACATCACGCTGTTCGTCCAACAAGTCAAGAGCATCTTGGCGCGCCTGTTCATTATCCGCCTCAACATAAGCCGCCACTCGAGGCGAGTCATGACGGATGTCACTGGGGAGGACTGCTTCCGCTCCATAAACCATGAAGAAAGGCGTGTAACCCGTAGACCTGTTAGGAGTAGTATTGATGCTCCATAACACGGAGGGTAGCTCCTCCACCCAACAACCCGGCGTCCGTTGCAAAGGGACCAAAAGCCGGGGCTTGATACCCTTCAAGATCTCCTGATTAGCCCTCTCAGCTTGACCATTGGATTGAGGGTGAGCCACTGAGGAAACATCAAGTCGAATATGCTCTCGTTGACAAAACTCCTCCATGGCGCCTTTAGACAGATTAGTCCCATTGTCAGTTATAATGCTGTGTGGAAAGCCAAAGCGAAAAATCACCCTTTTCATGAACTGAACCGCCGTGGCTGCGTCACACTTGCTAACTGGCTCTGCTTCAACCCACTTTGTGAATTTGTCAACTGCCACCAAGAGGTGAGTCTTCTTATCCTTGGACCTTTTAAAAGGCCCAACCATATCAAGCCCCCAGACCGCAAATGGCCAAGTGATTGGTATCATCCTCAGCTCCTGAGCCGGCACATGAGCCCGTCGCGAGAACCTCTGGCAACCATCACATTTACTGACCAAGTCCTCCGCATCAGCATGAGCCGTCAGCCAATAAAAACCATGACGAAAAGCCTTGGCCACAAGGGATTTTGAGCCGGCATGATGGCCACAATCCCCTTCGTGAATCTCACGCAAGATTTCTTGACCTTCCTCAGGGGAGACACAACGCTGGAACGCTCCCGTAACACTGCGGCGATGCAGCTCACCATTGATAACAACCATTGACTTAGACCGCCGGGTTATTTGTCTGGCCAAAGTTTCATCCTCAGGCAAATCTCCCCGGGTCATGTATGCCAAGTATGGTACTGTCCAGTCTGGGGTGATGTGGAGAGCCGCCACCAACTGTGCCTCCGGGTCAGGGACAGCCAAGTCTTCCTCTGTAGGTACCTTAACAGAAGGGTTATGCAGGATGTCCAAGAAAGTATTAGGCGGCACCGGCTTTCGCTGAGAGCCCAGCCGGCTTAATGCATCAGCCGCCTCGTTCTTCCTGCGATCGATGTGCTCTACTTGGTAACCCTGAAAGTGTCCAGCAATGGCATCAACTTCACGGCGATAAGCCGCCATGAGAGGGTCCTTGGAGTCCCACTTGCCTGATACTTGTTGAGCCACTAAGTCTGAGTCGCCGAAGCACCTTACCCGGCTCAAGCTCATCTCCTTAGCCATCCGAAGACCATGGAGCAAGGCCTCGTACTCAGCCGCATTGTTAGTACAAGGAAACATCAACCGTAGCACATAATGAAACTTGTCACCTTTAGGGGAAGCCAATACAACTCCAGCCCCCGAGCCTCCAATTGCCTAGACCCATCAAAGTGAATAGTCCAATATGTATTATCCGGCTTTTCTTCAGGCACCTGTAGCTCTGTCCAATCGTTGATGAAATCCACCAAAGCTTGAGATTTAACAGCAGTGCGTGGCACGTATTTCAGACCATGAGGCCCAAGTTCTATAGCCCACTTAGCCACTCTCCCTGTGGCTTCTCTGTTTTGGATGATATCTCCAAGGGGAGCAGAACTAACCACAGTGATGGGGTGACCCTGAAAATAGTGCTTAAGCTTCCGGCTTGCCATGAATACACCATAAACAAGCTTCTGCCAATGTGGATACCGCTGTTTGGACTCGATGAGCACTTCACTGACGTAATAAACCGGCCGTTGAACCGGATATTCCTTACCCTCTTCCTTGCGCTCCACCACCACAGCCACACTGACGGCTCGTGTGTTAGCAGCTACATACAGTAGTAAGGGCTCCTTGTCAACCGGAGCAGCGAGGACTGGGGGCTCGGCCAGCTGTCTCTTCAAATCCTCAAACGCAGCATTAGCAGCATCATTCCAGATAAAGTCATCAGTTTTCTTCATCAACTGGTACAGCGGCATGGCCTTCTCACCCAAACGGCTTATAAACCGGCTTAAAGCAGCGATACGACCCGCCAGGCGCTGGACGTCGTTTATGCACGCCGGCTTAGCCAGAGAGGTGATTGCTTTGATTTTTTCCGGGTTAGCTTCAATGCCTCTGTTAGAAACCAGGAAACCCAAGAGCTTGCCTGCAGGAACACCAAAAACACACTTGGCCGGGTTAAGCATCATCTTGTAAACCCGGAGATTATCAAAGGTTTCTCTAAGGTCATCTACCAGGGTCTCCTTCTCCCTGGACTTAACCACGATATCATCCACATAGGCGTGAACATTGCGCCCAATCTGGTTATGAAGACAATTCTGCACACAACGCTGGTAAGTCGCTTGTGCACTCTTGAGTCCAAAAGGCATAGACACATAACAGAAGGCTCCAAAGGGAGTGATGAATGCCGTCTTCTCCTGGTCTTTAACTGCCATTTTAATCTGATGGTATCCAGAATATGCATCCAAGAAACTTAAACGCTCACAACCCGCGGTGGCATCAATAATTTGATCAATACGGGGGAGGGCAAAAGGATCAGCCGGACATGCCTTGTTTAAGTCCGTGTAGTCCACACACATCCGCCAGGTGCCATTCTTCTTAAGCACGAGCACCGGGTTAGCTAACCATTCTAGATGAAAGACTTCGACAATAAACCCGGCTGCCAAGAGCCGGGCTACCTCCTCGCCAATGGCCGAAGGAATTGCCTGACCGGCTTAAATTTCAGATCAATATTAAGAGTGTGCTCAGCGAGTTCTCTAGGTACACCTGGCATGTCAGAAGGTTTCCATGCAAAGATGTCCTTGTTCTCACGGATGAACTCGATGAGTGCACTTTCCTATTTTGGATCCAAATTGGCACTGATGCTAAACTGCTGAGATGAGTCACCTGGAACGAAATCAACAAGTTTAGTCTCATTAGCTGACTTAAATTTCATTGCCGGCTCATGCTCCGTGGTCGGCTTTTTCAGAGATGTCATATCTGTTGGGTCAACATTATCCTTGTAAAACTTCAGCTCCTCTGTTGCACAAACAGATTCTGCATAAGCCGCGTCACCTTCCTCACATTCCAAGGCTACCTTTCGGCTACCATGAACCGTAATGGTCCCATTGTGACCCGGCATCTTGAGCTGTAGGTATATATAACACGGCCGTGCCATGAACTTGGCGTAAGCCGGCCGCCCAAATATGGCATGATACGGACTTCTTATCTTGACCACCTCAAAGGTCAATTTTTCCACCCTGTAGTTGTACTCATCTCCAAAGGCCACTTCCAATTCGATCTTACCAACTACATAAGCCGACTTACCAGGCACCACACCATGGAAAACGGTATTGGACTGGCTGAGGTTCTTATCAATCAACCCCATACGACGGAAGGTCTCATAATAGAGGATGTTGATGCTGCTGCCTCCGTCCATGAGCACCTTAGTGAACTTATATCCTCCCACCTGAGGAGCCACCACCAGGGCCAGGTGACCCGGATTATCAACCCGGGGAGGGTGATCCTCCCTACTCCACACAATAGGCTGCTCAGACCATCTTAAATAGCGTGGAACCGCCGGCTCAACAGCATTCACAACCCTCTTATGAAGCTTCTGATCTCGCTTACATAGACTGGTGGTAAACACATGGTACTGTCCACCATTGAGCTGTTTTGGATTGGTCTGGTATCCCCCCTGTTGCTGTTGATGACCCTGGCCGAACTGCTGATTAAAGCCCCCTTGAACATTCTGAGGATTGGAATTTGAGCCGCCGCCCGGGCCATGAAAACCGCCGGTGCCTGAGCCGCCTCCCGAGCCATTATTGCCATTAAAGGCATTGGAATTCTTAAAGGCCTTCATGATTGCGCAATCTTTCCATAGATGAGTAGGTGGCTTCTCCCTAGAGCCGTGCCTCAGACAAGGCTCGTTCAACAACTGCTCGAGCGTCGGGCCTGACCCGCCAGCTCGGGGAGGTGGCCTCCCTTTACGTCGCTGGTTGTTACCCTGTGAGTTGGCATTGGCCACAAACTCCATGCTGCCATCAGCCTTACGCTTGTTACCTCCTTGGTTTGCCGGGTTATGCTGAGGACCCTTGCCATTGTCGTTCTTCCTTCCCTTCCCCGTCCTTTCATCATCTGAAGCGGGGTCCTTGGTACTATCAGAGTCGGCGTACTTGACGAGAGCCGCCATTAGCGTACCCATATCATTGCAGTCGCGTTTGAGCCGCCCGAGTTTCATCTTCAGGGGTAGGAAGCGACAATTCTGCTCCAACATTAAGGCTGCAGAGCCGGCATCCATTTTATCAGATGAATGTATTATCTCCTTGACCCGGCGAACCCAATGTGTCGTAGACTCACCTTCCTGCTGTTTACAGTTAGTGAAATCCACAATTGACATAGACTGCCTACAGGTATCCTTGAAGTTTTGTATGAACCGGGCTTTCAGCTCAGCCCAAGACCCGATAGAATTCGGCGGCAGCCCTGTCAACCAAGTGCGGGCAGTCCCATCTAACATCATGGTGAAGTACTTGGCCATCACCGCTTCGGCCCCTTACGGTGAAGGTAAAAGCCTACATCCAGTTGAGGTGGTATTGATTATGGTTTCGATGACTAGGGAGCTTGATTGATATGCCTGGCTCTCGATGAGATCTTACTCGTCCCTAAACCGCCGCCGGGTCATCCCTTTATATAGAGAGGTTGACGCCCAGCGGCTCTCAGAGTCCCGGCCGGCTCATAAGAGTGTCCGGCTCGGACTCTCAACTATTCTTGCCTTACACTACAAGTCTTGCCATACGGCGGTTTATCACTACGGGCCTTAAGCCATCTCCAGGTCTTAGGCCCATCATTGACCCGCTGTCTTCAAGCTCGGTACTGGGCTTCGCGTGATGACCATTATGAGTAACCCGGCCCCTCCTGGCGGGTGACTCTAAGGGTTATATCCTCAACACCTTGGCCCGGCTCAGAGCGGCTATGGCTCCGGCTCTTGCAGAAGCCCGTCTCAACTCTTGGAAGCGTTGAGGAAGTACGGCAAGCCGCCTGAGTACATCTGTCAGGTGAGTGGGAACTTCATTGGACAAAGCCACAACGGCTAAAGCACGTTGTGACCCGGTGTAGAGTTGCTCCACCAAGGTGTAAACCGCCTTCAGCTTGGTCAACACGCTCTGGTTGAGATTGGAGCTCCTGGGACCTGCATTACAAAGTCAGTTTCTCTTGTGCAGATACACTGAGCTCAACTTTGGAGTTAGCCTTTTGGGTTTCACTTTCCTGAGTCTTCAGGCGGCTCTTCAGATCAGAGATTTCCGATTCAAATTTGTTACAGGTGGCCTGTACAAATTCCGGGTTACAGTTAAGGTGATTATAATGCAATATTAAGTCCCAAGCACTTTGCAAGCAAAGACACTTGGCACTTGGGGACTAATGTATGCTGAAAGGCTCTAGCTACACTGCCGGCTCATGAAAGTAAGTCCCAAGCACTTTGCAGGCAAAGGTACTCGGCACTTGGGGGCTAATGTATAAACTTGATCAGCTACTTGATTAACATAAGGTAAGGACCGGTTCAACTATGCTGTCTAACTCGGCCCTTGAGTGTTACCAGGTAAGCCGGTTTTCTTGCAGTGATTACTAAGCCGGTATTAAGTCTACAACATATTTCATCATAAGTAATAGACTTGGGGGCTGGCATGGTAAGGATGACTATGGAGTAAGCAAGAGCGTCGTACCTCAGACTTTTGTTGTATTTGCTTCACCATGTCAATTTCCAGGTCCCGGCTGTTGTGCACTTGACCAATATAGCCAGCGACAATATCTCCAATGCTCAGATTGGCATAGTCAGTGATGTCCAGCCTGGCTCTGCGGCGTTCCAGAAGTTCCTCCTTGGCAGAGCACCTGGCTAGCACGGTGGGTCTTCCTGGTTCGACAAACTCGGTCCGGGTAATCACCACGTCCGGGTCATCTGGATGAGCCGGGCTGGGGATCTCTAGGTTATCATAACCCTCCATAACTTGCTCATCAGATGGGGCAGTGGTGGTTTCCGGAGCTGGTGCAGATGGCGGCTCAGGGGCAGAGGCATCAGGTTCAGTCAAGACTGGCTCTTCGGCCGGTTTACTTTTCTTCGCCCTCTTGCTGGGCTTTACTTGTACAATGAAAGTCAAAGGGTTAGTGCAAAAGCATGAGTAAGATAAGCACAAAAGAAGCTGATTATCATTACCCGGGTGCGGTTTTGAAGGCCGGCAAGCTAGACTCCATGGAGTCGCCGGAGGAAGGTGAAGTTCCTTGATAGTTTGAATCAGAAGAATTGAGTGGTTGACGAGTGACGCCCGCCAAAGGATGAAAAGGATATAAGTCGGAGATAACCTCGGTCCGGCGCTTCCTTGATGCTTCAGGTAAGCCGGAGGAGAGGTCTGCATCCTTGCTGGTCCGGGTCTGCCTCCGACTCTCATGAATCTGTCACTTCAAAAGAAATTGAGGATCTTGATAAGCTAAAGGATGTGAAAATCTTACTTTCCGGGTTACTCTTCGGACTTTCAGTCTTGGCAAGGGTTCCGAGTCGGAGGAAATTATAGTTACCTCTTCAATCACCGGGTTACTCGCTCTGGTATCCTCCTGCTGATAATCAGTGTCAGTAAGATGGTTAAAAAAGGAGCCTAAAGAATCAAGGGCTACCTCTGACTCGGAGGTGTCTTCCAGGTGAAGCAGGTCCGAGGCGCTAGGCTTACTCCCCTTCTTGCGGGGAGCGGCTCTCCTGGCGGCTTTTTTAACCTTCCTGGCTTTCTTAGTAGCTTCATGGTCATTCCTGACCTTCCAGAATTTATCATTAGCCTGTAGAATACAACAAAGGTTTCTTGAAGTTAAGACGAAAATTGTTAAAATGGAAAGTGAGGTGTTCAGGTCAATAGCTTACCGTCGGGGCCGGGTTAGCCTTGCAGAAGGGGCTTAAGCCTGTCCTCCCGCAATCTGCCAGGCTCTCATTCAGAAGCGACTTGGTGATATCGTCAACGACGTCCTCAAGTAAGTTGTCGAGGCTGTGCCGACGAGGATCATCTTTCTGGCCCGTGTAATCACACATTACGCCGGGGCGGCGGCTTAAAGGAATCACCCGCCAAGCAATCCAGACCCGGACCAGATCAACGCCGTTTAGGCCGTTTCCCAGAAGAGCTTTGATTTTGTTGATGGTGGGAATAAGTGGTTGACGTTCAGCTTGAGATAATTTGTCTGGCAGGGGATGATTTGACTCCAGACGCAGGGTGCGAAAGCCGGGCAGAGGGTTCTCATCAGCCGGAGAAATATCTTGGCAGTAGAACCATGTCTGGTTCCAGTCCTTCGGGTGGCTTGGCGGCTCAGCATAAGGGAAGAGACAATCTCTCCGTCGTTGGATTGAGATTCCACCGAGTTCCAAGCTAGGCCCGTTGGCACATTCATTCTGGCGGTTCAGATAAAATAACTCCCTAAAGAGTAGCAAGCTGGGCTCTTCTCCAAGGTACACCTCACAGAACACTTGGAAGTTACAAATGTTCGACACGGAATTGGGTCCAATGTCTTGAGGTCGCAGATCGAAAAAGTGCAGAACATCTCTGAAGAATTTTGAGCCAGGAGGTGCAAAACCCCGGCTCATGTGATCAGCAAATATAACAACCTCTCCGTCTTTTGGTTGAGGTCTCTCTTCGGACGGGTCAGGAGCACGATAGGACATGACCTCCTTCTTAGGCAGGTAACACGTTTTCACGAAGTCATCTAAGGTGTTATCAGTAACGTTGGATCTCACCCAGTTGCACGTAATGGGCGCCTTGGGAGCCTTGGGCGGCATTGTGAAAGGTGGAAGCCTATGACAAAAGAAAATTTCCGGTTCAAATTTAAGCCGGTGGAAGATTTCAGTACAGTATTCAAGATGGCGGTTTATGAAGGGGCCTAATGATATATGGCTAATTGTGTCAGGTTATTTAAGCCGCCGTGGATATCATGAGCAAGTTAAGTTATTTAACTATGTTATGAATGATCCGGAAATTTCACAAAGCATGGCCTCTTTTAAGCTGGCGTTATGAGCCGCCATGGCTAACAGATGCAGTTTTCTGCCTAAGTGTTGCACAAACAAGTTTCACAGATCGCAATTATTATTTTGGATCAAACGATTGTCCAGAAAAGAAAAATTTCTAGACCTAAAAACTGGTACAGAGAAGTTCATAGGTTCTAAATGAGGTCTTTTTGCAAGCAAAGGGATCTGCTAACATTGAAAATGGGTGAGAAACTACTACCGCAGGAATTCTGTGTCGTTTTCGGATCAAAAGGGGACCGTATTGGAAGAACTGTGAAGGAATCGCGATGAACTATGAAGAACACAGGGAAGAAACACGGAACCCTGATGCGAATCTACCGTACGGGGTAGCAAAGACTTACTGGTGCCGATGAGCAGCGGAGGTCGCCGCCGTTTCTCTGGACCGGCTCAGGGTGATGCAGCGGCCGAGGCTGAGGAAGGCGAGGGGCGCGGCGGCGGCGGCGGAGCTCGGGCTCTGGGGCATCAGAGGAGGAAGACGATGGATCGAGAAGAGTGACGAAGGCTTATGGGCCGGGCCTATTTATAAGGGACGGCTGATAAATGGGCGCGAGAAATGAGGAGGCTGAAGACATGATTATCCAGCCGCAGAAACGCCTCGATTCTCGGGATAGTCATTAAGATAAGATCCGTCGGGATATGATGGAATAAAAAATGAATTTAATGGAAGATGACGTCATGGCGGGTTACCAAGAATCCAGAGGATGACGTCACGGCGGGTTATAACCTTCGCACAAACAGAAGCCGGAAGATTTTCTCTTAAAGGTATCGAGGATTGACATGAACCGGTTCAAATCAATCTGGGGCCTAATGTTGAGGATGTAACTGCTAGAGTCACCCGCCCAGGGGGGCGGGTTACGTCATAAATGATCATCACGTGAAGCCTAGTATCAAGCTGAGGATGGCGGTTCAGTAATGGGCTTAAGGCCCGGAGGCGGCTTAAGGCCCGTAGTGATAAACCGCCATTATGGCATGACTTATAGTGTAAGGAAAGAATAGTTAAAGAGTCTGAGCCGGACACTGTTATAAGCCGGCCGGGACTCTGAGAGCCGCTAGGCGTTAACCTCTCTATATAAAGGGATGACCCGGCGGCGGTTCAGGACAAGAAACATCAGATCGGTAGCCAGGCATAGCGGTTAAGCTCCCTGGTCATCGAAACCCTAAGTAATTCCACCTCAACTGGAGTAGGCCTTTACCTTCACCGTAAGGGGCCGAACCAGTATAATCCTCGTGTCCTTTGTCCCGTTTAACCCCTTTAAGCTTCCTAGCTGTGATGGCTCCACGACTAAGTCCTTTGAGGAACAACTTGGAGATTTAGCTTGCGGAAAGCTTCACAAAGATCCGGTTGGAAGGGCTTGAGAATTAAGCTGTTGCAATAAGCCTTCCTGCTCAAAGCATCTGCAATGACATTGGCCTTTCCTGGAGTATATTCAATACTCGGATTGTACTCTTGAATCATTTCGACCCATCGAGTTTGCCTGAGGTTGAGGTTGGGCTGAGTGAAGATGTACTTGAGACTCTTGTGATCGGTGAATATGTCCAATTTTCTTCCCAACAAGAGATGTCTCCATGTTATTAATGCATGGACAACTGCCGCCAACTCAAGATCGTGAGTGGGGTAGTTCTTTTCATTGGGCTTCAACTGACGAGAGGTATAGGCCACAACTTTCTTCTCTTGCATTGACACAGCACCGAGACCTTGAAGAGAAGCATCACAGAAAACTTCGGATGGCTTGGATTCGTCAGGAGGAGTCAAGACAGGAGCTATGACGAGTTTCTCTTTGAGAGTGTTGAAAGCAACATCACACTCAGGAGTCCAGACATACTTCACATGCTTCTAGAGGAGGTTGGAAAGAGGCTTTGCAATCTTAGAGAAATTCTCAACGAATCTTCGGCAATAGCTTGCAAGACCAAGAAAACTGCGAAGCTGCTTGACATTCTGAGGAGGTTCCCAATTCACAATTGCAGACACCTTCTCAGGATTAACAGCGATGCCCTTGGCAGAGATGATGTGACCAAGGTAAAGAACTTCATCAAGCCAAAACTCACATTTGGAAAACTTCGCATAGAATTGATACTCTCTGAGCTTGTCGAGCACCAATCGCAAATGTTTGGCATGATCCTTCTTATTCTTGGAGAAGACCAAGATATCATCGAGATACACCAGGACGAATTCATTGGTGTAGGGGTTGAAGATGAAGTTCATCATCCGAGAGAATGTTGGAGGAGCATTGACAAGGCCGAAAGACATGACAGTATATTCATAAGAACCAAAGCTTGTTCTGAATGTTGTCTTGGGAATATCTTCTTCACGAATGCGAATCTGATGATAACCCATACGGAGGTCAAGCTTGGAGAATACTTTAGCACCTTTAAGTTGCTCGAATAGCTCATTGATGTTGGGAAGTGGATACTTGTTCTTGATTGTCTTCTTGTTCAATGGACGGTAGTCGACACAAAGTCGGTCCGTGCCATCCTTCTTCTGGACAAAAAGAACACCACAACCCCATGGAGATGAACTCGGTCTGATCAAACCCAGACGCTCTTGTTCATCGAGCTATTTCTTCAATTCTTTCAGCTCCTTGGGTCCAAGCTTGTAAGGACGCTTGCAAACGGGTTCCGTGCCAGGCTCAAGATCGATAACGAACTCAACTGGCCGGTGAGGAGGCATACCCGGAAGCTCTTCTGGAAAGACATCTTGGTACTCACAAACGATTGGAATTTGAGAAATAGCATCCAAATCGCACTTCTCATTGAGAGAGAATAACCGAATGGTCTCATCACGAGCGGCATAAATGATAACATCCTCAGAAGAGTGTGTCAATTGAATTTCCCTGGCAGCACAATCAAGTTGAGCCTTGTGCTTAGAAAGCCAGTCCATCCCGAGAATTAGATCAATATCCGAGTCACCAAGAACCATTGGAGAAGATAAAAATTTATAGTTGCCCATCTTGATAGAAACATCCGGAGCCATCATTTTGGTATTCATGAATAAGCCCGGAGAGGAAATCGCCATCGGCTTAGACAGATCAACAGTATGCAAATTGTTCATGGATGCAAAAGGTCTTGATATGAAAGAAATAGATGCACCAGTATCAAATAAGACTTTTGCAGGAATATCATTAACTGAGAGATTACCCATAATCACATCAGTAGATTCCTCCACTTGAGCTGCATTCATCATGTTCACCTTTGCAGACTTGGGATTATGCTTGACCACTGCATTACTGGAAGATCTCACAGGAGGAGGAGGCGGAAGGCGCCTTTGGTTGAAGCACTTGTTAGCATAGTGACCTTTCTGCTGACACTTGTTGCAAGTCACCTCTGAGAGTGGACGATGATAAGGAGCATTCGACTTTGGAGCTTGATTCTGAGACTTGTTCTGATAGCCAGGGTTGGGTGAGTGGGAAGATCCATGGCCACCTTTGTTCTTCTGCTGGAAAGGCTGACGAAACGGAGGAGGAGGAGGCAACCAGAACTTCTGTTGCTTAGCAGCCACTAGTGAGGAAGAAGAAGACTGAACTGCGTCCCTGACTCTCTTCTTAGAAGCCTCACACTTGAGCTGAGCAGCCTCTTGCTTCAGTGCCATATTGTAGAAATCATCATACTTGGTCGACTCAAAAAGCATGACAGGTAATTGAAGATCTTCTCTGAGACCACCTCTGAATTGATAGATCATGCTCTTTTCATCAGGAACGTCTTGCTTAGCGAAGCGAGCGAGTTTCTGAAACTGGGTATTGTATTGATACACGGACATGCTGCCTTGCTTGAGATTGCGGAACTCCTCACGCTTGCTCTCAACAACACTTTGTGGAATGTGGTGAGCTTTGAAGTCTCGGCGGAAATCATCCCAGGTAATCACACGACCTCCTCTGGAATCTTTGTATTGTTGATACCACTCGGCAGCTTGATCCTTGAGTTGAAAAGAAGCGAACTTGACAAAGTCCTCAGGCCTGACATTGCTACATTCAAAATGCTTGTTGATGTCCACGAGCCAATCATCGGCGTCTGTGGCCTCGGCACAGTAGCTGAAAGACTTGGGCTGATTTGCGAGGAACTGGTTGAGGGTAGAGAAGTGAGGCTGATTGTTGCCTTGACCTTGATTTCCTTGATTGCCTTGCCCTTGGGTGCGTTCTTGCAAGAGTTGCAAAATCATCTGAGCATTGGCGTTGGTGGCTGCCATGATAGCTTGCCATGCCTCCGGAGGCGGAGGTGGTGGCGGAGGGTTCGCCTGACTCCCCTCATTGCGTTCCGGATTCTGACGCGTTGGCGGAGCCATCCTGAAGAGGGTGACATCCGTTAGCATCTTGATAGACAAATAGACAAGTTGAATCAACGGATAGAAATTGCAACATATAGTCTTCACAATAAACATTCGAACGAGGATGAACGAATGAATTCCATAGTTAATCATCACACTTCCATTAAGGTGAGAAACCACTTGATAAAGGGTTGATGAATAAAATAACAAGGTACGACTGGAACAAATAAGTGGTAAGGATTACCCAATCACAAACCAAATATCTACGGGAAGAGATGCTAAGAGCTACTTGAATCCCACCTATAAACTCCCGAAACTTTCTGGTTATGCAATCTGGTGTTGGGGATACAGGGGACACAAAATATATCACCCAAACTAGCAATCCCTAGATCTAGCTGTATCCATCCGTCAACACATAACCAAGAAACCTTCGGAAATTGTGTACCTCAACCTTCGAAAAGCATCCGTTATACGAGTTATGGCAATACTCCCGAACTCCCGCCCCAGTACTGGGTGGCGTCGAGGTGATCTCACCAACAACTGCATAAAAGAGATTTTCGATGTCGGCGAAACTCAGGTATTCCAGAACTGCAACGATAAAATTGTGACGACAACACCTCGGAGCTCAACTCCCCGGGACACTGCCACAACCCCTAAATGTCAGGAGGCACCAAGAACAATGTTCTCGTCACAAAACCATCGGAACGATTCCAAGATACCCGCGTGATCCTAAAAAAAATTTAGTGAAATTTGAGGAGAGAAGAGTCAAAACTTCTACGTCAGGAGGCCTCACCAGAGCGACGAAGAGACTAAGGAGTAAAAAGAATCCTACTCTCCGATATACATAATCCTAAGACTCAAAACATTTTTGTTCTAGACTCAACAACGTCAGCGATTCGATCAAGCAGGGGGCTCCTAAGTCGGGGATGGCTCTGATTACCAACTTGTAACGCCCATGATGCGGCTATATCTCCCACGTGTCGAGGCACGACTTAGAGGCATAACCGCATTGTGGTATTGTCGCAAGAAGGGTCATCTTCACACAATCCCATGTAATGAACAAGAATGGGATAACGAGAGTTGGCTTACAATCGCCACTTCACACAATACATAAATTAATTCATACATCATCCAAAACCCACACATAGACCGACTACGGTCAAGTCCAAATGAAAAAAAGATAACCCCAAATGCTAGATCCCCGATCGTCCCAACTGGGCTCCACTACTGATCATCAGGAAAAGAAACATAGTAACGACCACGTTCCTCGTCGAACTCCCACTTGAGCTCGGTTGCGTCATCTGCACTGGCATCGTCGGTACCTGCAACTGTTTTGGGTAGAAACTGTGAGTCACGAGGACTCAGCAATCTCACACCCGCGAGATCAAGACTATTTAAGCTTATAGGAAAGGGGTGGTGTAATGAGGTGGAGCTGCAGTAGGCACTAAGCATATATGGTGGCTAACATACGCAAATGAGAGCGAGAAGAGAAGCAACGCAACGGTCGCGAAGCTAGAAATGATCAAGAAGTGATCTTGAAACTACTTACGTTCATGCATAACTCAAACCATGTTCACTTCCCGGACTCCGCCGAGAAGAGACCATCATGGCTACTTACACGGTTGATGTATTTTTAATTTAAGTCAAGTGTCAAGTTCTCTACAACCGGACATTAACAAATTCCCATCTGCCTCATAACCGCGGGCACGGCTTTCGAAAGATAATACCCTGCAGGGGTGTCCCAACTTAGCCCATTATAAGCTCTCACGGTCAACGAAGGATAAACCTTCTCCCGGGAAGACCCGATCAGTCTCGAAATCCCGGTTTACAAGACATTTCGACAATGGTAAAACAAGACCAGCAAAGCCACCCGAATGTGCCGACAAATCCCGATAGGAGCTGCACATATCTCGTTCTCAGGGCACACTGGATGGGCAAGACATCGGGTTGGCATAGACCCTGGTTGCCTAGGGGGCGCCGGACATCGCCCAGTTTGGGCCAGCACTCGAAGGAGCACTGGTTCGGGGGTTTAAATAAGGGACAATTGCATTTTTACCCCTAGTTGGTTCCTACCCACGGGTTTTGCCCTTACTTTTCGAGCTTACTCAGTTTTGCCCTTACTTTTTCCGTCGTGGTCCCTCGAATGCCCTTTGACCGTTTGACCAAAACTTTGAAAATTCTTAACTAATTCATATGAACTCAGAAAAAAGCAAATAAGATATCAAAATGTTCAGATAAACATTACATTTATGTGCATATCATTTGCATTGAGGACAAAAGCACCCTTTAAACTACCTGAGGTAATTAATGTTCTTAACATTATTAAAAATAAAAAGGTATAAACAATATTTTTTCATGAATAAAAATTACATGCAAATGTAGGTGATGTTTTCTGAACATCAGATATCTTATTTCCATTTTTCTGAGTTTGTATCATCTTGTTATGAATGTTCTAACGACTTTGACCATTATTTGAAAACTTCATAACAAGTTGATACGAACTCAGAAAAATGCAAATAAGATACCAGGATGTTCAGAAAACATCACCTACATTTGCATGTAATTTTTATTCATGAAAAAAATATTGTTTATACCTTTTTATTTTTAATAATGTTAATAACATTAATTACCTCAGGTAGTTTAAACGATGCTTTTGTCCTGAATGCAAATGATATGCACATAAAGTTAATGTTTATCTGAACATTTTGATATCTTATTTGCATTTTTCTCAGTTCATATGAATTAGTTATGAATTTTCAAAGTTTTGGTCAAACGGTCAAAGGGCATTCGAGGGATCTCGACGGAAAAAGTAAGGGCAAAACTGAGCAAGCCCGAAAAGTAAGGGCAAAACCCGTGGGTAGGAACCAACTAGGGGTAAAAATGCAATTGTCCCTTTAAATAAAGATGACCCTCGGGCTCGCGTAAACCCAAGGGAAAAGGCTTAGGTAGGCAAATGTAAAACCAAGGTTGGGCCTTGCTGGAGGAGTTTTATTCAAGGCGAACTGTCAAGGGGGTCCCATAAATCACCCAACCGCGTAAGGAACGCAAACTCAAGGAACATAATACCGGTATGACGGAAACTAGGGCGGCAAGAGTGGAACAAAACACCAGGCATAAGGCCGAGCCTTCCACCCTTTACCAAATATATAGATGCATTAATTAAATAAGAGATATTGTGATATTCCAAAATATCCATGTTCCAACATGGAACCAACTTCAACTTCACCTGCAACTAGCAACGCTATAAGAAGGGCTGAGCAAAAGCGGTAACTTAGCCAAACAATGGTTTGCTAGGAAAGGATGGTTAGAGGCTTGACATGGCAATATGGGAGGCATGATATAGCAAGTGGTAGGTAGCGCAGCATGGCAATAGAACGAAAAACTAGCAACGCAAAGATAGAAGTGATTTCGAGGGTATGGTCATCTTGCCTGCAAGGTTCTCAGAGTTGTCGAAAACGTGATCCTCGTAAGCGTACTCAACAGGTTCCTCATTCACGAACTCGTCTCCCGGCTCTACCCACAGCAAGAACACAAGAAATGGAACCACAATCAATCACGGGAAATGCACAAGCAACATGATGCAATATATGCATGATATGCGAGATATGATATGTGATGCGTATGCGTGCTCCGGAAGAAAAAGGATGAACAAGGCAGCAACTTGGCAAACCAAGTATGCCACTGGAAAGATGAGATGATTTCGGTCGAAATCGATATAAAGATCACCGGAAACGGATGCACGGTTTGCAAATGGCAAGCAAAACAAGAATGACACGATTCTGCGATTAACAGCAGGATAGCACTTAGAATACATCAAATAACTATGCTACAGCACCCCAACATAGCAATAAAGCATATGGCAGTGATCTACAGGAGATGCTTGACAACAGATGAATACTGAGCTACGGCTAGATCACAAAATAACAGGTTAAAACAAGCATGGCAAAAGTGCAAAAGATATCAGCTTCACAGACTTGGTGAAAATACTGAACATGACTGAAACAGCATCAGGTAGCAATGTTCAGAGTAAGAAATCAACATGCTACAGGAACATAACATAGCCCAACAAGGCATGGAATGAATCTACTAAATGCATAGAACAAAAGTCCTTTACTGACCATGAGCCAACAAGGCACAGAAGATATGATGGCACCCATGTAAACATAGCAAGTTTCGTTAACAGGTTTCAGACTTAGCAGAAAACAGAGCATGGCATTAACAGAAATATGAAGGCATCTTTGCGAGCTTGATTCAAGCATCACAAAGCAATGCATGATAAAAAAAGCATACCTACAGCAAGATGGCATGTTCATGAAGCTAACCATGGCAAGAGCAAGTTCATAGAATGTATGGATCAACTACAACAACCTTGGCAAAATTGAATATCATGTTAACATTCTGCCAGAAATATTTTATAGCAAAAGTAGAGCAAGATTAAGACATGCTGTGGCACTCCATAATTGCAAACAGGGGCATGGATGGATAGCGCACAACTATATCTACAAAACATCCTTACTGAACATACTCAAAATAAGCATGGATCTCACTGTAGCCACATGGATACGTAACAACAAAATAACAGCAGGTAAAAGACTTACCAAAATCCTAAGTCCCTGAAAACAGAAACATCACGAAGCCTAGTTTGCATGCTTGTGGTAGTCACCTCATAGAGCACAAAAATACATGGCATACACCTCTGTAAAGATGGCATGGCATAGATCACAACACCTATAGAGCTCATGCCCATAAGATGCACACGTCAAATGCAACAAAAATAACAAAACATCAAGTTCTGATATGTAACAGCAGTAAACATCATATAGCACTCTTGCACCAGAGATTTGAGCATCAAGATGGACTCAAACGAGCATGGCACAATGGAGCAAAATGAAGAGCTTCTCGATATGAACATTTCTATATATCATGCACGTAAAACGGAGTAGTATGCGATGAGATATGATGCAATGAACATGAGCACATAATGCAATATCTCGGGACTTAGAGAATTTGAGGGGAGGGGGAAAGTCAACCTCGCGGATGGATCTGGATCGGGCGCTCGAGGCACGCCGGAGCAGGAGCTGGCCGGAGTCGGAGGGGAAGAGGAGGGCACCGACCGGAGAGAGCTCGGGGGAGGTGGAGGAGACGCGGGGCGGCGGCGGTCGCGGGCACGGGCGGCGGGGATCCGGCGGGACGGCGAGGAGGCGGCGGCGGAGTCCCGCGGGCGGAGGCGACGGCGGTCGGCGGCGGCAGGAGGCGGCGCTCCGGCGAAGGCGGCGAGGCGGCAACCGGGCGGCGGGGTCGGGCGCGGGCGCGGTGGAGGAAGCTGGGCGGCGGCGGGCGAGGAGACGGGCCACGGGGGCCCCGCGCGGGCCAAGCGGGTCGCGGGCGGCGGCGCCGGCGGCTGCCATGTGGCAGGCGCCCGTTGGCTCGGGGCGGCGGCGGCGAAGCGTCCGCCCGGACCGGACGTGTCCGGCGGCGCGCGGAGGACGAAGGCTAGGGTTTGGACCCGTAATTTCGGAGGTGGAGGTGTTTATATAGGCATAGGGAGCTAGGAGACTCCAAATGGAGTGCGGTTTTTGCCCACACGATCGTGATCGAACGACCTAGAGCATGGAAGTGACTTAGATGGGTTATAGGGCTGTTAGGAGGGGGGTTTTGCTGCAACACACAAAAGGACTTTGCGGTTACCCGGTTAACCGTTGGAGCGTCAAACGACCTCCAAATGGAGCGAAACTTGTCAGGTGGTCTACCGGTGGTATACCAAGGCCACTTGGCAAACCTCGGTTCATTCCGGGAACGTTTAATACCCGCTCACGAAAAGAGACAAGAGGGGTGCGTCGGTGCACGTGGGAATGTCGGATTGCAAAATGGACAACGGGGAAAATGCTCGGATGCATGAGACGAACACGTATGCAAATGAGATGCACATGATGGCATGATATGAGATGCATGACATGAACAAAATGCAAAACGAAAAAACAAAACCCGACCACGAAGGGAATATCATAACACATAGCCGAAAATGTCAAGAGTTGGAGTTACAAATATGGAAAGTTACATCCGGGGTGTTACATGCTTGGTTCTCCTACTGGATTGATACCTTGGTTTCATAACTGAGGGAAATACCTACCGTAGTTGTGTTGCATCAACCCTTCCTCTTTGGGGAAATACCGGCGTAGTTGAAGCCGCATCAGACCGTTGCAAGCAATGTGGGTATAAAGGGATTTGACAATAAAGGTTCCAGGTTTAGTCCATCTCCATTTGGGCATGTTACATTTATTATTCATAGGCACACCGACCAACTTGTTATACAGCTCGTGCAAGTAGTTCTGCAGCTATACATCTAGCCATCTTGTAAACCTGACACGCTAGCCTCCTCTTGCAACATTTGCCACAGACTTTCCAAGCTCATTACTAATTAATACAAACCAGAAAATTGTTCTTTAAACGATGCAATACCAAATCGGGAATTCTTGCAAAATCAGTTCTCCCCCCATTATCCACAACTGGCACGTGGCCTTGGAGGTAAATGGACTCAAATACAAAATATCAGACCACCAAGCAGAGTCATGTAGCATGTGTTAAATCAAAGAAATACTAACCCCTATCAAGTATTTGGCTCTTATAAAAGTTGCCATGTTTTTCTTTCAACTTTAAGTCTCTACACACCACTTGCACACTAGGCTAATGTCCAATTTGGACATGTTCTTCAAGTAAAGACCTTCTTTTCTTGGCTCAATAGATCAATGCCCACTTTACCAGATGATATCTTCTTTTAGTAGCACCACACTTCCACATGAATGACGTCATAATTTTTTTGTAGTTGCATAAAGTTATTTTGCACATGAGAAACATGGGCATTTGATAGATTGGTCAAAAGAGCGTTAGTCGGTGTTACTCTGCCCCTAATTGAAGTAGATCCACCTATCTAGACTTCTAGCATTTTATTCAACTTGTCTTCCACAAACCTCCACTCAGACACGTTTATTTTACGGACTATATCTCACATCCCCAGATATTTCAAGGGCCATTAATCCATCTAGCTGTTAAATAGAATGGCAAATTGGTCCAAATTCTGACCATCATCCAAAGCCATCAATACTTCACTCTTCTGGAAAAAAATCGATCCAGACATCATCTCAAACAAATATAAAGGGAGTTTCGAATTCTAGCTCTTCATAAAATTGCAACTCCTTTTATCTATCAAGTGGTCAGTCATCCGAGTGATCAGGCCATTATGTTGAGCTTGATGGAACATTTTATCAAGGCAATTAGAAGCAAGAGTCAACAGGAAAGGAGATAGGGGACCCCCTGCCTCACCCCTTTGATGAAGCAACATCACCCTATCCATAATAATTCTCCCCTTAATGAAACTAATCTTACAATATTTGAGTACTTTGGGCATGATAGGATTGACCTTTTTGTCATAGCTTGCTTTCAAGTCATAAACAACACTTCAAAACAAATTGTGCATAGTTGACACCCTTTAACTTTGAGGAGAAGAGAGTACGTGAATATAACAAAGTTATCACCCAACAATTAATTCTTCTCAAGTCCAGTCTATGCTCATAAAATCCTAGAACGGGAGCATCACCTCTCTCTTAATGATGGTCCAATGAGTCTGAAAGAATTCAATATGGAATCCCATCTAGACCTGGAGCATGATTCTTCTCCATCGAATCTATTACTCTCTTCAACTCCTCTTCAGAACATATTTTATCCGGTTTAGTTATGTCCTCCTTGAAGGAAATAAGGCCTAGAGGCAATAATAAAGTTGTTATTTTATATTTCCTTATTCATGATAAAGGTTTATTATTCATGCTAGAATTGTATTGACCGAAAACTTAAATACATTTGTGAATACATAAACAAATATTGTGTCCCTAGTAAGCCTCTACTAGACTAGCTCGTTGATCAAAGATGGTTAAGGTTTCCTAACCATATACATGTGTTGTCATTTGATAACGTGATCACATCATTAGGAGAATGATGTGATGGATAAGACCCATCCGTTAGCTTAACATATTGATTGTTCAGTTTATTGCTATTGCTTTCTTCATGTCAAATTCATATTCCTTTGACTATGAGATTATGCAACTCCTGGATACCGGAGGAATACCTTGTCTGCTATCAAACGTCACAACGTGACTGGGTGATCATAAAGATGCTCTACAGGTATCTCCAAAGGTGTTTGTTGAGTTGGCATAGATCGAGATTAGGATTTGTCACTCCGAGTATCGGAGAAGTATCTCTGGGCCCTCTCAAGAAGCCTTGCAAGCAAAGTGACTAATGAGTTAGTTACAGGATGATGTATTATGGAACGAGAAAAGAGACTTGCCAGTAACGATATTGAACTAGGTATGAAGATACCGACGATCGAATCTCGGGAAAGTAACATACTGATGGACAAAGGGAATTACGTATGTTGTCATAACGGTTCGACCGATAAATATCTTTGTAGAATATGTACGAGCCAATATGGGCATCCAGGTTCCACTATTGGTATTGACTAGAGAGGTTTCTCGGTCATGTCTACATAGTTCTCGAACCCGTAGGGTCCGCACGCTTAACGTTCATTGACGATATAGTGTTATATGAGTTATATGATTTGGTGACCGAATGTTGTTCGGAGTACCGGATGAGATCACATACATTACGAGGAGTCTCGAAATGTTCAAGAGGTAAAGATTGATATATAGCACGATGGTATTCGAACACTAGAAGGGTTTCAGGATACACCGGGTAGCCATCGGGTCACCGGAAGGAGTTCCGGACACCCCTGGTAGGTGTTATGGGCTTAATGTGCCAAGGGAGGAACAGACCAGCCCACAAGGGGTTGGTGTGCCCCTCTCCCTGGCCAGCCGTCCCTAGGGAAGGAAAGGGGGAGGGCTAGCCCCTCCTGCCTTTCCTTCTCATGGGAGAAAGGAAAGGGGGCGCCACCCTCCCCTGCATTTCCCCCGCACCTATACAAGGCAGGGGATGCGGCTTGGGGGAGACCCCAAGTAGGATTCCTCCTACTTTGGCGCCCCCTTTGGCTGCTCCTCCCTCCCTCCCACCTATATATATGTGGGAGGGGGCGCCTAGCAAATAACAGACAATTGCCTAGCCGTGTGCGGCGCCCCCCTCCACCGTTTACACCCCCGGTCATATTTTCGTAGTGCTAAGGCTAAGCCCTGTGGAGATCACTTCACCATCACCACGCCATCGTGCTGCCGGAACTCATCCACTACTTCTCCGTCTTGCTGGATCAAGAAGGCGGAGGACGTCATCGAGCTGAACGTGTGCTGAACACGGAGGTGTCGTACGTCCGGTGCTCGATTGGTTGGAACACGAAGAAGTTCGACAACATCAACCGCGTTGTCAAACGCTTCCGCTTACGGTCTACGAGGGTACGTAGACACACTCTCCCCTCTCTTTACTATGCATCTCCTTGATAGATCTTGCGTGAGCGTAGAATTTTTTTTGTTTTCCATGCAACGTTTCCCAACACTCCTTATTTAATTTCTCTCTATGTTCCAAAATATCATATCTAAGGTAGCATGCAAAACCTGTCACAGGGAAAAATAAATCTTTGTAAAAAGCAGTTGCATGTCATAAGTCTAGGGTTCCCTGAATAATCTCTTCTATTTTAAGCTGAAAGCACCTTTTTTCTGCTTCCATTTGCCACCCTTTGGAAGAATTCAACATTTATACCTTCTTTAAGCAACCAATCCTTCTTAGATCTCTGATGCCAATATTATTCCTCTGCCTCATACAACCTCATAAAAATATATATTTTTCGACGAAGCAACATTAAATCTAAACTCATTGTTATTAGGTGATGAGTTATCATCGTGTCTAACAATAAAGGATTGTGGTCAGAAAATTATCTAGGAAGTTTATGAACAATAGCAAGTGGAAAAGCAAGCTCCCCGATTTTGCTAACCAATTTTTTTTTCTAATTTCTGGATGATTAATCCCTATTCTTTTTATTTCCTTTGAGTTGTTTATCGCTGGAATCAAGAAATCCTATGTAAGTAAATAAAAAGGTGATCTCCACTAAGCTAATATGTCACATCAACATACAATCATGCATAAAAAAAGACCCACGCAATCATGCATGGGAAAATTATTTCCATTCTATTATGTTACTTATATTCAATAAACATTTACAACTATACAATAATACAACAAAATAAATAATATGTGTGTGTGTATTCAATTTCAGCTCTCATATATTCAATGGCAGTATTCATCTACATAGAACGAAATCAAATTGAAATATATTGTAAGCAATTCCCTCACCAACATGCGGGGGGTATCAACCAGTTTCTGAAATTGGTGCTTTTGATGGGTGTCAAAATAGTTTGTGCCTCGAACTTTTGGCCCAGATTCTAAGATAATTCCAATTTTCGTGTTTTGTATAGGGGTTGAATGCACCAGCACATGTCAAAGATTTGACAAGGAACGCCCACGCGGCAAAGGGGAATGGGATGCATGAGTTCTTCGTCTAGTTGGACACCATAGCCACTGTTGCTAAGTCTACCATGGCCATGACGAAGGGCTAAGGCCAACGAGGTCACCGTAATTTCCTTCGATAAGGATGAGTATTTTAATTATGCACTGTGAGAAATGTTTTTGTTTTACTCCCTTTCCCTCAGTTTACAGGGCGCGCGTATCCCTAGATCGTCAATTTAACCAGCCTAATACAAGTCATATATTACAAAAAATATACCAATATAAACTTCAGATGTTCTATTTTCAACAGTATAATTTTTGTGTTATATAGTTTGTATTAGGGTGATAAAATTATCAACCTAGGTATACGCACAGGACTTGTAAACTGAAACGGAGGGAGTGATTGCATACTAAACAAAGTTGGCCGATGGGATGTGTGGTGGGTTGAGTAGGCTCGGCTGTGGGCTCGTCTCGGTTTTTATAGGGTTCCTGAATCCTTACTAGTGATGGGCTTCCTTATATCCTTCGCTGGTACTCCTCTGTTTTAAAATAGATGACCTAACTTTGTAAATTAGTATAAAATTGAGTCATCTATTTTGAAACGGAGGGAGTATATTTTTTTATAACTGGCGTTGTATAAGTGACGGGCCCATCACTGGTTGGGTGTTTTTGCTTTTGGCTTTCTTACAGTAGTTATATGGAGCACCACGTGACGCACCCCTTAAATGTTTTGGAGTTGCGTCCTAGTCTACATCTCCACCCCAAAGATCCATCTACATTCTAGTACGACGTATTACTGAAATTTGGAATCTTCCATTGGAATATATCTTAGGTACTATTAACAAGCTTTATACAGAGGTAAAAAGAGCATTAATATATATATGCAAGGGATAAGTATGTGCGATATAAACCCTCCTCACAATAAGAACCCATAATTTGACGTACATAGAGTGCTCACCAGTCATGCGCTTTGAATCTAATTTTGGCATTTATAAATGGACATTCAAGATTAATTAGCACAAGGCACAAGCCCGCTCTTATCTAAATGCAATTAATGTATTTGTTCCAAGTTTGGTACAACTAATTAATTTGTCCTTATCATCGTCGTTTGTTGAATGAATTATACTTAGCGTACCACCATGGCATGGCTAATAGCACGACCATTGTCTATGTTTTAGTGGTACACATCCTCTATAAAAGACTCCATTTGCATGTCCCAAACACATACGAATTCGTAGAGCAACATATAGTCCAAACTCCCAAGTGTTGTAAGAAGAAAAGAGATGAGGATCACACAAATTCTGCTCTTGGGTCTTGCCCTCATGGTGCTATCATCGGGTAAGATTAATATGTGAGCATAATACTATACATATTACATGCGGCAATTACCCTATCCTAACCAAAAAAATTTCCTTTCGGTGCCTGTAGACATGGCAGCCATTGAGGGGAAAGTGCATTGCGGCCCTGAGATTGGAACGGGCCCGTTGCCATGTGATCGCGCGAATTGCACGACATGGGGACGAGGCTCCTCTGACGTACTGCAGGGTGCAGTTGGGCCACTGACAGGTGGGCCCGAAAGCAAGTTGGCCCACCTGTCAGTGACCCAACTGCACCCTGCAGTACGTCAGGGGAGCCGAGTCCACGACATGGTGTAGGAACAATGGTGACAAGAATGCTGAGTGTGTTCCCGGAGGATGCAGGTGTGTAGCATGCTGGAAAGAGCCCCCCAGCTCGCCATTATCAAGCTAGGGCCAAAAAGGCACACAAGGGTCTGGGAATAGTATTGTAAGATACCTTTTGCCTGAAATAAAGCAAGTGATGTTGAGTCTTTTTTTTTTTGTGGGTGAGTGATGTTGAGTCTTGAGTAGACAAGTTTCATGCGTGAAGATCCGTTTGCCCATGGAAAACAATGGGATATACCCTTATACGATAAAGGTCCTGACTACCTCGGCTCTTCATCCATATAGGGGTCTTGCGACTCAAACTTCCTCAAGTGATCTTGCCTTGTTTTTGTCCTTTAAAAATATCCTTTTGATTTAGAAAGTATTCCAGAATTTCATTAAATCTTCTGTAAATTCAAAAATGTTCATGATTTTCCAGAATGTTGAAAAATACATATATGTTCTTATTTTTTATAAAATTCCTGAGTTTATTTATTAATTAATCTTAAAGTGTGCATCAATTTTTTTATTAGTTTAATTGACTTTTTTGGAACTTCTAAAAATATTCACAACTTTTAAAAAATTGATGAATTAGAAAATGTTCAAAAGCATAAAAACATGCTCAAGGATTCAAAAAATGTTTAGTACTTTTAAATTTTCACTATTTTTCCAATCTTTGTAAATTTATAAAAAAAATACTGTATGGAATTATTCAGGAATTTTAATAAAATAGTACATGAACTTTATGAAGTTGACGAATATAAAAAATCGCTCATTAGTATAATGAATGTTTTAGATTATTTTTAAAAAATCATGTATTTTGTAAAATATTGAAAAATTCTAAAAAATTCATGATTTATATAGAATATAGTTTAATTTTGAAAAGGAAAAAATAAAAATGGTAAAAATAAGCAAATAAAAATAGGGGAATACAAAAAAGGAAAAAAGATAAAATAAAAACTACTATACCATGAAAAATCGCCACCGAAAAACCTGGAAAAATATTTGTTGCTCTCGCCTCCTATTGGGTCAGGTCCATGGCACGACTTTCTTACGCAAGAGCACCTGAGATTTTGCACGATTCCTGAGAGCAACTAGTTGACGAGCACTCCTTCGGGAGCCTCACAATGATCACTTAGCGATGGGCTGAGAGTGCGTCACTTGTCGCGCTCTCAGCCACCGCTAAGTGTCGCGCTCTGTGCACTTCCTTCGGATTTTTTTGCACGTGTTTTAGGGTTTTAAACTTTTTTTTAACTTTTTGGTTTTTCACTGGTCTTCCTTAGCTTTTTCAACCAAAAAATAAAAAAAATTGCGTGAATTTTTTTCTTCCGCGAGAGGCATGGTTTTGCTTGCCTCTCGGAAACAGAAAAAAATATGTTTTCTTTTTTTCCTTCCACGAGAGACACGGCCGTGTCCCTCGGAAACAGAAAAAAAAAACCTGTTTTTTGTTTTTTTTCTTCCACGAGAGGCACGGTTTTGTTTTCGTAAGAGACACGGTTGTGCTTTCGTGAGAGACACACCCATGCCTCTCGGAAACGAAAAAACTCATATTCTGTTTTTTTCTTTCACGAGAGGCACGATTTTGCTTCCGTGGGAGGCATCGTTGTGATTTCGCGAGAGACACGGTCGTGCCTCTCAAAAAAAAAAAACGTGTTTTTGTTATTTTTTCCGTCCACCAGAGGCACGGGCATGTTTTCACGAGAGGCACGGCCGTGCTTCTTTCGAAAAAGAAAAAAAATATGCTCCCGGTTTGGTTTTTCCGTTCGGTTTTTTCGTGAAAAAAATTCGTCAAAACGTGGGATCTAGTTTTGAAGATTTCGACGCGAGAATCCAATGGTGAAAACGGTTCAAGATTTGGACGCATGATTTAAGAGATAAAATATTTTTAATAAACAGATATACGAAAAAAAAGGAAAACTCCCCTGTTGTGACGAGTGGCGCGCATGCATTGCGCCACTTGTCGTAACCTGAGAAGGTTGCGACGATTCCTATATGACGCAAGGGACCTCCTATTTAGTGCATAGGACGCCTTGTAGCGACCAAACGCGCAGGGCAACTCTCCCTCATGCTCCTAGAGAGCCGGCCCATTTAGTCGTTTTATTCACCTGTTAAAGCGTGAGGCTTGAGCTGAGTGCCCCCGCCCACCCAAAAAAGCTCTAAATAGCCGGCTACTCCAGAGATTTTTAAGAAAAAACATGAAATAAAAAACATTTCGAACTTCAAAACATGTTCACAGACTCAAAAAAGTTCAAGAATGTGAAAAATGTTCATCATTTAAAAAACAATAATCGTGATTTTAAATAATGTTTGTGGATTAAAAAATGTTTGTGAATTCATAAATTATCACGAATTTGAAAAAGGTTTATGAAATCTAAAAATGATAGAAATTTTAAAAAATGTGTAACTTAAGAAATATTTGTGATTTGGAATTTTTTCAAGCATTGTACGTGGGTTCATATGAATTTTCATGAATGTTCTCAAGTTTCAAAAATGTTCATGAATCCAAAAATATTCCGTATTTTAGAAAATGTTCATGTTTAAAAATCATACGTGGATTTGAAAAACTGTGCATCATTTTTTAAATAGAAATTTTGAAAAAAAAACAACAACTCACTAATTTCAAAAAACAACTTCATGAATTCACATGTTTTATAAAAAGGTTCACAGATTAAAAATAAAAAATAAAATGAAAGGAAAGGAAAAAAGGAAAGAATGAAAAATAGTAGAAAAAATAAAGGAAAAAAGAACAAACCGGTTCAGGGAAGGTTCTAGATCCTTCCCAAAACCGATGGGGAGGAAAAACCATAACGGTCGGCACATACGGAGGACGAGGCATGCCGGAGGTTAAGCGGTAGGTCGATATCCAGCGACCTACGTGCGAAATAGAAAGCGCCATGACGCACTTTGCTACAGATTGCTGCTGAAACGCACACGCGGGCGATGCCATAACGGGCCAACCCATTTTAGCAGTAGCAGCGTAAACATGGTTTCAGTTTTGCAAACTTTCTAAAAGGTTCCGGGCCGGTTTTTGCTACCTTCCAGAAGATTCCTAAAACAATTTTTTTTCTTTGTATCTTTACTGTTTATTTGTTTCTATTTTTTATTTTTATTTTCGTTTTCTTGTTTCTTCTTTTATTTCTTTTTTTTTTCTTCAAAACACTAATTTAAAAAAAGCTTGATTAAAAAATGATTAAGTTTTTCACAAAATGTTCGTCAATTTAAAATAACATTCTTGTTTTCAAACTTTCTTGATAATTTAAACAAAGTTCTAGTTTTATAAAATTGTTGTAAAATTCAAAAACTGCTCATGTTTTCAAAAAATGGTCATACTTTAAAATTTCGCACAATTATTTTAAAAAGTATCCCATTTTTAAAAAACTGTTCACGAATTCAGATAATGTTTGTGCTATAAGAAATTTTTTTGCATATTAAAAAATGATTGGGAATTTCATAAAAATTACCGTTTTAAAGTATTCACAAATTCAAATAACGTTTGTGTTTTCAGAATAATGTTCACGTTTTCAAAAAAACCTTGGGAATTTCATAAAATGTTTGAGTTTTATAAAATTTTCAAGATTATGAAAATATTCTTTTTTCCAAAAATTATTCACAATTCAAAATAAATCGGATTTCCAAAATTAGTTCTGAATTAAAGAATTATTCAATAAACATTCATTTTTTGAAACTGTAGAAATAAACAACAACTAAAAACTATTGCTACAGTAACCAGGCCACTAGGGTGGCCGAGCCGTGAACAAAATCGCTGCAGTAACTAGGTCGTTGCTGTGGCCAACTCGACCACGTTAGATCGACTAGTACAAATGCCTGTGCGTTGCAATGGGCAAGAAAATCAGAAAACTTGCTCCGTATGCATTACATGCCATTTCTCACATCCAATTCTGATAAACATCGGTGATAAGGCTACACTGTTATGGCTTTTTGGAGCATGAATGTGGACGTGAAAAAGCTACCCTAATCCCTCATCTGATGAAAAATTAGTGGTGCATGGACATGGAATAGTGTGTCAATCGTTTCTGCCTTTTTACTTTTTGTAAAACACGAATATTTCTTTAAATTTTTTTATAAAATTGAATATTTTTCATTTTTTGAATTTTTTATTGAAATTAGAACAGCTTTGAAGATGAACATTTTTTAACACATGTTTTGTAAAAAAATATGATTTTTTTTATTTCGTTAACAATCTTCAATGTATTGTTTTTTAAATGGAACATTTTTTGGAAAGTTTGAGCATTTTTTAAAGCGTGAACATATTTAAAAATGTGAATAATTTCTTAAAGCAGGAACAATTTGAAACACTCTTTATCTTAAAATGTGAACCCCACGTCCCAATAGGTGGAGTCCTCGGCGTAGTCCGGGTGCCCAGTTCGGGATCTAGGGTAGCACGATGAAGGCGGATCTCCTCCATCCGCATGCGGACCGACCGTGGCACCACCGACACCGTCACCCTGTCAGGGTAGAGGTAGGTTGACATTCGGCTACGGCGCCGGGATGCGGTTCTACCAGCGGTAGACACACTGGTGGGCCGGGAGGTAGTGCCGTAGGTGCGGGCGCTCAGGTTGGCGTGCCCCCAGTATCGACAGCGCAATGGTGAAGTTCGCCGGACGCCGCCTCACGGTCATGCTTGCTATGGCCGGGCTTGCCACCGCGTCTGAAAATACCAATGGGCGGCTAGGGATTGCTGGTTGTCGGGCGAGTGGGGCAAGTAAAGACGAAAGCGTGGGGAAGAAAAAGTGGACTGCATCGGGCACCTCCCCCCATCGAATAAAATAGGACCCCACGCAGGCACTGATGCACGGGCCCAGGTGCACGCGTGTCCATTTAATATGACGGGCGACGGTAGGCGGGCGTCAAAGAGTGAACCGGCACCAGACAGCCAGCGGCCGCATGGGCGTCCGTCTCATGTCCGCGTGGACACAAATCTACCTCCAATTTGGGTCAGAAATGCGTCCAGACGGATGACAAGCGTACGCAATTTATAAATGCGTCGGCGTAAATTTAGGTCAGAAATGCATCCAGGATGACAAGCGTATGCAATTTACGGATGCGTCGACGCATTGGGCCATCAGTTTTGTCTCTTTCAGCCCAAACGGACATCTGTGAACCAAATGCACCGGCGCGTTGGAGTTAGCCTTGGCCTGGATAAACTGCAGACGCCGGTGGGCAAATGATTTTTTTAGAGTAAATGAAATATATATTTGTTTGCCTAAAAAGGTATATTTATGGGAATTCAGCCCACATATCCCACGAGCAGCACGCATATTAACAGGAGCGTGAATCTTTCCAAAAAACAAAGGCTGGTTTCACCCCTGACCTCCTTCCTCGTGCTCTCCGCCAGTCTCTCTCCAAGCTTCCTCTTTTCTTCCTCGGTTTGCCCCTCTCACCTCTCTCCCTCCAGCCTTTCCCTAGTAATTAGCAGGAGGCGCTCGCCGGCGTGGAGGCGTCTGCAGCCTAGCTTCTCTACCCGCTGCTCCATGGGTATTCTGGTTCGTGGTGTCCTCTTTAGAGCTGGTGGATTTGTTTCTTTTTTTCCTACTAATAATAAATCCCCCTGCTTTTTCTCTGCTTGATCTACTCACCGGTCTTCATCTTCTTCTCCGGTGGGTTCTCTGCTATATGCATTAGATCTGGTTCCTCCAAATCATTTCGTCTGGGTGCATGAGCAGATCAATTTGGATCTGATCCTCTTGGCATCAGGCCTTTCTCTCCCAGATGACGAACATGTCATGTATGCTCGTTTCTAGTTCCTTCGGAGGTCACCTCCTCGGGACCTTGCCCCCTCATGGTGTTCTGTTGCCGGAGCACCACCGTAAATAGCTTAGCAATGGTCGCTGCAGCACTGCCGTTAGTGCCGTATATATCCCTGCTAGGTTCAGGGGCGCCGTCGCCGGAGCGCGGCTGTATAGCTTCACAATGATTGCGCCGAAGCACTGCCGGAGCAGCCTCCTGGAATCTGCAGCTCTCATCTCTCTCTCTCTCTCTCTCTCTCTCTCTCTCTCTCTCTCATGTGCTCCGTCTTCTCTGTTTTCTTCACCGGCAGAAGGCAATCTCTCTCTCTCTCATGTCCATCTTCTCTTCTCTGTTTTCTTCACCGGCAGAAGGCAACCTCTCTCTCTCTCTCTCTCTCTCTCTCTGAGTCTCTCTCTCTCATGTCCTTCATCTTCTCTTCTCTGTTCATCTTCACCCTTCCATCCTCCATCAAGTGCAGCAAGGATGTCCTCCCTTACCTCTCTCTCTCTGAGTTCAGCTCGTGCTGACTCAGAGGATCGCGGACAGAATTTCTTACAAACGCAGGGGCTGTTTTGTAAAAACAAAACGTTTTCTGAGATAACTTAAAAAGGCACTGCAGGTTCAATTTGTGAAAAGCACAAGGACGTTTTTGTAAAACTACCACGACGGTGAACGGGCAGAAACAGTAGCTGCTTTATTAGTAGGTAAAGATAAAGATAAAGATTTGGGGAGAAGCAGGTTGTGCTTACCCAAGCATGAACATCAGGCCAAGCTTGGGCCAAAAGTTGCGCCTCGACGGAGCAGGCCTGGAGCTTGGATCCAAGGAGTCCAAATGAAAGCTAGACATATCTAGCCTCGCCAAGTAACCTAGGATTGATTAGATCGATCCTCAGAAAAATCATCTGCGGTACCGATATCAAATCGGATTGAAAGAAAAAAATCGTCCCACCCACCTCCCACGTTGAAAATCGCCCGGATAACTTGGGGCCCGCCGACGTCCAGGACCTGTTGTAATCGAACAATAGAAAGAGAAACCGCTCGACAATTCTAGACGCATTTTTTGTAAAAGTAAAATGAAGTCCTAGATTGTGAAGACGATGAATCCTTGAGGGTTTTTCATCTATGGTGCGCTTTTGAGATCCGACGAATTGTAGGTTTTATGACCAAATTATTCATTGAAAGTAGTTGGGTTATTTCTGAACTTTATTATATGTGATTGTTACAGCTATGTAATGCTTTTTGATCTATGAGTTTTCTTTGGCCAAGTTGATGATTAGATCTACAGTGAAAGTGGTGCATAGTAGTAGGTTCAATCTTACGGTGTCCTCAACTCGTGACAGAAGGGGTAACGAGGTATGTATTTGTATTGTTGCTACTAAGAGTGAAACGATGGGGTTCGATCATATTGATTGGTCTTATTTTGTCTATATTATGTCATCATGCTTAAAGTATTACTCTGTTTGTTATGAACTTAATACCTAGAGAGGCAAGCATAGAAGCGCTCTCGAAGTGGAGTGATAGTAGTAGATGCAGATGGATGTCGGTATACTTTTCACGGATGTAATGCCAATGTACTGATCATGCCATGAATAACATCATAACTATGCGTTTTTTCTATCGATTCCCAACAGTAATTTGTGTACCCACTATTGCTATGTTCTTAAGAGAGATGCCTCTAGTGAAAGCTATGGCACCCGGGTCCATTCACCTCATATTGCTAAAACCCTAGAAACCTTGCTATGATTTATTTTATTTAGTTTTACAATTTATATATCCCCTACTATCAGAATTAATCCTTACAATTAATGAGTACAAGGGGATTGACAACCCTCTTGCCCGTGTTGGGTGCAAGTATTTGTTTGTGTATGTGCAGGTACTGCGGATCGTTGTTTGTGTGCATCTCATATTGGTTCAATAAATCTTGGTTCTTAACTAAGGGAAATAATTTATGCTACTATACTACATCACCCTTCCTCTTCGGAGAAATCCCAACGCTTATCACAAGTAGCACTTTGGCAAGGGCGTGCTCCTCCTTGGCGTTGATGAGACGGTCGGCGGTGCCTTCTTCTCCAGCCGCCACCACGTGCTTCGCGACGACGAAATCCGTATCTGCCTCCCAGCACCTCTTGATGTGCGGAAAAAGGTTGGCATCGAGCTCGTGGAAGCCAGCCAAAGGGTTTCGCCCAGCACTGCGGGAGATCCGACCACGGTCGTTGGCTTGCTTTGAGCACCATGGCTCGATGGCGGGCTGGCCGGAGCTGCCGGCCTACACGTCATGCAGTGCGAGCTTGCGCGACAGTGACCCGCCATGACCGCCCCGCATGCGAGCACCACCGGCCATGGAGGAGAAGCGGCGAGATTTTTCGCCAAAGTTGGGGAGGGCTAGCGGCGGCGCAGGGGGATTGTGGCAAAGGGACAGGGTTTGCTAACCCTAAAACCCGGCTGGCCCCATAGATATAGCGCTTGTAAAAAAATACGGGCTGGGCTTCGTTTAGTGGATCTATTCAGGCCAACAAATAGTGGGATCCTGCAAAATCACTACTGCACGATACTGCTAACGCTACACTACGATCAGAGACCCTTCGACGAAACTATGTGTGATGCAATAATCGCAAACGGTGGTGTAAAAGAACCGTCAAAAAAGGTGCAAAACATTTGCGATGGCGGGGCCATCAAACACGGTTCAGATTTTAGTTGCCTGTGCGATCCAGGGCATATGGTTCAGTCCAATGAACTGTTTGCGATGAGGTGGAACAAAAGAAACGGGCAGCCTGATGAAGGCGTGTGCGATATAGAGCATACGGTTCACTCGGATGAACTGTTTGTGATTAGGCAACACAAAAAAACGGTCAGCCAAATCAAGGTGTGTGTGATTAAGGGCATACGATTCAGAAGGATTAACTGTTTGCGATTAGGCAACAGAACAGAAACGGGTCAGCCAGATCAAAGTGTCTGCAATTGATGCATCCACTTCACATGGATGAACTTTTTGCGATTAGCCACAACAAACTGAAACAGTTAGATAGATCAACGTGTGTGCGCTAGACGGGCACACATATTCTAATTAAAAGAAGCGTGCGCGATGGTAATAACGAGCGCGGACGGTTGTTGGAACAAGACGTGTGCTGACATTGCCTATTGCGGTGCACCCTATGGTGCAAACGCCACGTACGTGGCTGAGAAGCCGTACGTGCCCACGTTACGCCTTTCGGGAATAGTGCCGCACTTATAACCGTCAGTAAATTTTGAGCATGTGTCCCGTCACAATTTTTTTTAGAATACAGGGAGGTCACGTCCCGTCACATTCCAAATTGCAAACCTGTTCACACCGATCAAAACCTAAACGGTTTCCCACATAGGAGCGTATTACTACTCGGTTATAAATACTACTACTCCAAGATGACTGCACATTCCTTCTCAACTCCTCATCCACAAAAACAAACAAGTCATTCATCATCGTTCCCTTGCGTCTGCCATGGCCAGCGTGAGTTCTGGGTTGAGAGATTGCCACCAGGGAGAGGCGATCCTGGAAGCGGAAGCACGAGAGATGTCCCGCCTTGCCGCGAAAGCAGCCAACATGTCCCGCCGCGCACGCGTAGCAGCCGAGAGGTCCCGCCGCGCCGCCGAAGCAGCACGGAGGTCCCGCCGCGCCGTCGATGCAGCAGACTGGTCCGGCCGCGCTGCGGAAGCAGAAGAGATGTCCCGCCGCGCCGCGAATGCAGCAGAGATGTCCTCCCGCGCCACGGCGGCCTGGGAAAATGTCTCGCGGGCAGGTGAGGACTCTTACAGGCGCATGCGTGCCCTCGTCCTTAGGCAGATGGATCAGATCTCCAGCTAGGCGAGGTTGCAGGATGACCTGAAAGCCTCGTTTGAACAGTCTACCGGCGTCATCCGGCAACTAAATGAGAGCAATGTGAAGCTCTGGGCCAAGTGCGACCCGCTGAGGGCGAAGATCGTCGGAAGTGCGGAACAGCAGGAACAGACCACTGCTTTGTTGAAGAGGACCGGCATCATCGTCGAGAAACTTATGGACGAGAATGCCATGTTGCACATCGAGCGCAGAAGGCTGGTGGAGGAATTCGTGGGTGCTCTCAACCAGCATCTTGAGGACAAGAAAGAGCTCATCGCCGCTCGCCGCGGAGACTAGTTCCCGCGGCCTGCAGCAACACATCAAGAAAGTAGAGATCAGCAAGCCAGATCGTTGTTCCTTCTTCTTTTGCCCTTGTGTATTTCGGGCGTTGTCGCATGTGGCTTTTTTTTAATTATGTGCCTAAATATGTAAGACAATTATTATCCACTGTCATCGTCCGTATATTCATCATGCTTACTATAAGTCGCAGCCGATACTATATAGGTCCGTCGGATCTTACATCAAGATCCATGCAAAACTTTCTTTTCAGATTTTCATTTTTCTCTCTTAAATATTAGTCCAGTGAGACATATAGCCACGCCGTAGAACAGGTTCTCGGGCGCCATTAATGGAGACGTTGGGAGGGAGGTGCGCGGCAGGTAGCGGTCAAAGGGCTCTCCTCCCGATGAGCACGCGCAGGGGTCTGATCGCACGCCTCCCGTACTCAAATAGCTACCCCGCACGGCACCTTCTAGCCAATAAAAAAAGTGGACGTGTGGCGGCACGTAATTGGTAAGTAAAACGCCCACGGTTTTAATAATACTTGTGTTTCCGATTTGTAACGTGACAGCACTTGTTCCAAAATGACTTTGTGGATTGTTAATGTGTGCGCCTTTGCAAATCGGAGAGAAAAATTACCACAACATGTTGGTGCCATGTCATGACATCATGCCAAGTTTCATGATTTTCAGACGTGTTTTGGATTTACAGGAATTAAAAAAAATTCTCAATCTTTCCGGCCGAGCCACGACGGCCAGATGTTTGAATTTCATTCTCATTTCTTGCATAGGACCTAGAAATTCACCCAAGGACACACATGTGATTTTTCAAACAACTTTGGTGCACTGGAGCCTGTGCTTGTAGTTCAAATTTGAATTATGCACATTAAATGCGCATAAACTCAATTAATGTATAAAAAAGGCCAAACGAACCCGGAATAATTCCAAAATTTAGCATGATACTTCTATTTGGTCTAATTTGCCATTATAAAAAAATAAGGCGGGAGAAGGCAGTGTACGTATGTCGTTTCGCACACGGAGGTGACACGTTCCCTCTCAGAACCAAGCGCCTTCTTGAGGGAAGCTCCGGTTTGCAAGAAGATTACACCAAAGGTTGTCCCAATTCGGCCAAAAAATTTACTGCAGCATGTTGGTGCCATGTCATGACACCATGCCAAGTTTCATAATTTTCAGCCGTGTTTTGGATTTACAGGAATTAAAAACCAAGTTTCTCAATCATTCCGGCCGAGCCACGACGCCCAGATGTTTGAATTTCATTCCCATTTCTTGCATGAGACCTATAAATTCACCCAAAGACACACATGTGATTTTTCAACAAACTTTGGTGCATTGGAGCATGTGCTTGTAGTTCAAATTTGAATTATGCACATTAAATGCCCAGAAACTCAATTAATGCATAAAATGCCAAACGAACCCGGAATAATTTCAAATTTAAACACGACACTCATGTACTAGTTGCATGTTCACTGTACGTAAATGTTCTAGCAATTCAAACACCACCCTTTCCCTCCGTAACACCATTTTGTCTTTCAAAACATAATGAAAAAATCAGGTATACCACAAACAGTTTACTAGAAAGAATCGTGTGGGATGCGATATAAAATATCTTGGCGCACCGTATTGTCTGGCTTACGCAGGAAGCTTCGTCGTCTACAGTCCACCGCCCCCGCTTGAACCACACTTGCGCGCCAGTTTCTCGCGGCACCGAGCGAATTTTTTTTGCCACCGCGGAAATATCTATCTCCCCGCCCCCTCCCTCCTACCAAAAGCCACATTTCGACTGTTCCTCCTTGCTTTCCAAGTTCAAACCTTCATTGGTGCTTACTGGCAGCTCAGCCTCCTCGCCGGCGACCCTTCTTCTTGCAGTGCGCCTCCTCGCCGGCTACCCTTCTTCTTGCAACGCCGCTTCCTTGCCGGTGACCCTTCTTCTTGCAGTGCCGCCTCCTCGCCGACGACTCTTCTTCTTGCTGCGCGGCCTCCTCGCCGCCGACCCTTCTTCTTGCTGCGCGGTCTCGTCGATATGGTCAGGTAATCCACACCCCACCCACACCATCCTCCTCCTTTCCCGTCCCACATGCCCCGACCGACGGAGCGACACCTTCCACCGAAATCACTGCCCCCCTCCTCCAATTAAGCGCCGCCCACATCCATTTTGGACGCAGTATAACGTGGAGCTCAGTAGCATGCGGCCGCACGCGCGAATGAGGTCTCTATGGCTGCCATGCGTGTCGACCGCCAGATCTTAGAGGAGCACCTCGTCTTCGAGGCCACCGTCGACACCGCCACGCGGTTGTCTACTTTAAAATACAGTTCATGATGTTTTCTCAAGGCTACCGCTAGTGCCTTCTAGTGATTTGTCCTCTGTAATGTTAATATGCAATCTGATGTTCAGTTAACAGTTTGGTCCTCTGAAATGTAATGTTTAGTTAACACTTTGGTCCAACAATTTCTACATTTCGTAGTACTGTTCTCAAGCATTCTTTGTTTTGTTAACTGTCTTATCTTCTAGTACACGTTTCTATTCTACAATGCCGTGCTCAGTTAACTATTTTGGTTCATTTGGTCTGCTGTCCATTTAACTGTTTGGTTCAGTTCTGCAATTTGATTTTCATTTGCTGTGGGTACAATTTTGTATTGTTATGCATGTGACACCAATCGAATTTGGCTGTACTCAATACATATTCTACTGATAGTATGGCAACTCTCAGTTAACCTGATCAAGATCTTCCTTATGTGTGTTGCAGGGAAACAATGGGAGACACTGCGGTTTACCATCGAGGTTTGTTCAAGCAGGGTCCTTTGGCTAATAGCACATTATTGTGCAGTTGCAGGAATCATTCTAATATTTAGGTTTTTTACAATTTGGTCTTGCACATGTAGGTCCTGCTGTCAGAGGCTTAGACCCACTGTTCGACCCATTTTGCATATGGGGAAATGAGATGTCCATGAATATCAGTCAAGTCAAGAAACTCAGAAAGATTATTAGGATAAATAAACTTGCGACGAATAACAGCAAGATCTTTGTTTGTATAATGAAGAAGACATCAGTCAACTATAGGATGGTACCAACTCTTTTACCTTGTTTTTACCCCTTGCGCCATTTCAAAATTTACAACAGCGATTTATGCATAGCTTTGTTTTCAGTACTTTTCAAGTCCACCGATGATTACCTCTCAAACCACCTGCATGGTCAAGAGGCGAGGAAGGTATTCATTAACACCCACAGTACAATATTGAAGTCTTGCTGAAGAGGACGAAGGTTGGGCGGGCAATTATCCATAGCCACTGGCCTAAAGTTGCAAGGACATTCAACATCACTGAAGGCTCAATATTTGCCTTCCGCTTCTGCAGTTTCCCAGATGAGATTCATCTGTCTATTTACCGTGTATGATGCTACTTTCCAAAGGTTTTTGATGCTGCATGTGAAACTTGCTGTTGTTGTGTAATGGCGTAACTGAGTGCCGAAGCTATCTGATGTAATTCGATTATGAAATCCTAGTTGCTTTTATACGGATATGAAATATCTGGCGTGTTTTATAAGAAATATCAGTTTGATTAGTACATGGATTATCAATAATAGGCTAATTATCCTGCTTATTGGGGTTTTCTATTGCAGACGGTTACTCAGATAACACCGTGGGCGAAGAACTCAAACAACCCGCACGGTTTCTAGAAAGTAGGCATGTTCGATCAACTAACAATCACACATGGCTTCCGGCAGCGAATTGTTTGTGTTAGGCCACCTTGCACAAACGTTTCCACACAAAGAACTGTGTGTGATATACATACCTACGAAAATGTTTTTCTAGGATTCACCGTGTGGGATATACATACCTACGGAAATGATTTTCTGGGATTCACCGTGTGGGATGTACATACCTACGGAAATGATTTTCTGGGATTCACCGTGTGGGATGTACATACCTATGGAAATGATTTTATGGGATTCACCGTGTGGGATGTACATACCTGCGGAAATGATTGGGTTTCGATGCCTCGCCCGATCGCATACGGCCCCAGCCTGGGTCCCAGGAGGGCCTATCCCCGACGATTTTTGGGTCGTGTGGGAAGGACCCCCCTATCGCCCACACTCACTTGGCGATGGTTCCAAATGCCGTCGCGGAAAGGGGTTAAAAACCGTTTGTTTAGCACGTCGCTGTACCAGTGAATGGCTGGAATTTTACTGGCTGAAATGTTAGGAGAAACACATCTAACCTAGACACCGCGAGCGAGAGAAAGGAGAGATGTCAACCTGGCCACCAACATCACCCGGGTTCTTTCGCCTCCGTCGGCTGCTCCGGCAGCGGGGGGAGGGAGGGGAACCTCGTGATCTTGTCCCGCATCCATCTAGCAATCTAGGTTTTCTTAATTAGGGTCTTTGGTTGTCCATGGCTTTAGCTCTGACGATGGCAATGGCGGCGAAGAATAAGGTTCCTCCCGATCCTCCTCGAGTGCGAGGGATCTCACTATTGTTGGTATTTGATCTGGGACATAGTGTCCGCTTCGTCTGGATTCTTTCATGTTTGGGGAGGGGTGCTTTGTGTGTATTGTTCATGGCACTGGGTTGAAGACGTGGAGTTCAGTTGTGTAGGTGTGTCTTCGACAGATCTTGTTGGATTTGGTTAGTTTTGGTCTTTAGTGGATCTTCTTGAATCCGGTCAACGCTCATAATCTTTGGAGTATTTGTAGGCCCTTCTCAACTTTTTTATCTGGAGCGATGATTTTCTATGCAGTTAGCAGCGTTTTCTGGTCTACAGCCTGACTTCCCGGACAATGCTTCTATGAACCTTTGGGTTTAAACAAGTGTGCTCCGTCGGCGGGACATAGTTGACAACGAGCTTTTCACATGGTGTGCCGCTAGTAGATGCGAAGAAGACTTGGGACACCCAAAGATTTGAATTATTTTATTTTTCTACAAGTGTGTGTTTTTAGGACATGTGATACTTAGTACTCCGTTAATAATTTTTAATAGTCATTTTTAACTTTATAAGCAAAAAATATCAACATGCAAAACACCAAAAAATAAAAATAAAATACATTTTATGATTAGGTTTAACCAATTTTAATTTATGGATATTGATATATTTCACTATAAATTTGATTAAAGTTTGAAAATGTTTAATTTTTCGAAAAACTATACTCTCTCCATTCCATTACAATCTGCATTATAAATGGGTTGGTTCGACCTAGCCTGGGTTATAGGGGCCAGGCACGACCCACGCAGGCATGCTAAGTACACAGGTCGTGCCGTGTCGGCACGAGTGCTGCCCTTCCTGGCGCGAGCACGGTCCCCTCTTACACAGATCGGCACGGGTGACCCGTTTAGCCCGCTGGTCCGCGTAGAATTCAGCCTATAGGGCTGCTTTGGACCTATATTCAACCTATCAGGATGTATAAATAAAATAAAGGAATAATTAAACGGCCGTGTTGTGCCTGCACTCATGCCCACCTCACGGCCCTAGGCGCGCCACATGCCAGGCGCACGCCCTGATTATAAAGTGTCGGGCCAGGCCCACAACGGGCCAGGCACACGGGCTATGGGGCCGGCACGCTAGGTTTGTTTTTATGTACTACTAAAAAAACCTGCCTAAAACCTTCCAAAAAAAAATCTCCTACCTAAAACCTTTCCTAGAAAAGGGCAAAAAGGTCAACCGCCGCCGGCTACTGCTGCTGCGAACACAGGCTTTTTCCCAGCCCCACGGTTGGGGGGTCGCTTGCATCACACCCACGCCGCCTCCGAAAAGCGCCGCAAATCCGTCCCAGCTGCGCGGCTTCCATGGCTGCCGCGGCGGCTGCAGGGGACTCCGGCGAGCAGCCGCTGCTCCACCTCAAGCTCGCCTTCCTCGCCCTGGAGCCCCCCGCCTGCGTCCTCACCCTCGCCAGGTACATCCCACACCACACTAATCCCTTTTGTGGGTAGCACATATCAAACTTCCTGCGCCACCTATGCGTTAGTAATCGGATCCTCGATTGGCGATTGCCGCTGCTGGTTCAGTGGCTTGCTGCTCCTAATTCGGCCGTTTTGGCGCATACGCCATGCTCTGCTTCTGTGCAGTAGGCTAGTAGCAGAGGTAAGATTATACGGCAAACACATTACACATGTAACAGTGTGGGTTGATGCTCAGGAGAATGCATGTCAGAAAGCTTTTCTGGCATGTTTTTCTTTGTCGATTTCTTTTTAATCTCTTGTTACTGTTTGTATGATTTTTCTTCTGTAACACACATTTAGTTGTATGGTTTCGGGGTTCTACCGAAATACTAGCTCTCTAGAACACGGTCGATTGAAATAGCTAACAAGGATATCCATGATCAGCACCTGTTAAATTTCACACAAAGATACGAAAATGCGTCGAGGGATTCATATGGATTTAAATGTACAAATAAGTTCAAACGAGACATAGTACTTCATTTTCCTTTTTGAGTTTTTGTTTTAAAAAGTATGGTGATATTTATTTATATTTTCATATTTGGTTTATGCAGAAAGGCTGGTGGAGGTTCTGTCACGCCACATGTTCAAAATTTTATTTTGGAGAACTGTGTTGGCACTAATGTAAAATACCTTTCACTATTTCATATCACAAAACTTATGCACTAAAATAACCATGATATACATTAAAATTCTATATGAAAAAATAGAATTGAAATTTAATGCAGTTGAGGCTGCACTACAGTGATGCGCTGTAATAGTTTTCTTGTTATTGGTCAGTTTTTCTTCCTGTTGCTGGTCTAAAGCATTGTGTACTCACACAGGTAGGGGGAGGTCCAGATTGTACATATGTGAAAACTATTCTTAAAAAGGTTATAGCTGAGGCGGAATTATCGTCAGATATTGTGATTGATGAACTCTATGAGGAATTTGGCCGTTGTATGTCGTCAAGGGCAGTATGTGGACCTCATTTTGTAGTGCATCTCAATAATCGAGTATTGACATGATGTACTGAAGTAGTCCATTTTGCGGTTTGTGCGCAGAATAACCCAGAGCTTAGCCTGGCCAAGATCTACAAGGAGATATCTTTTCTTTCTCCTGCATGTGAGTTATTAATTTTGAACATTTCTCTTACAAATTTGCACAGGTAATTAATTATAACAATTTATTTATTTATGTAGATGAGAATGTATCCTCGAATCCAGTAAGTTTGGTTGCTCGATTATTATGTTCTACTAACATGCTCGAAGGGGATACAGGGTACAATGGCTCTAAATCTTGAAATACATGTATTCATATATTCTGTTAAGCTACTTCCATATTATATGATTCATTCAGGTCAGCGGGCATTTTTATTCTTGCAGGTGCTGTCTTTGGCCATCAAGTTTATTCTTATCTGAGTTTATTCTTTCATTCCCAGAACTTTTCGCCAAAAAATGCTGCTTTGAGGTAAAATTGTTGTAGCTGTGACTTTGAATAAGATTTACATAAATAATTTAAACTCAAGCGTATTTATGGAACATGTTATGCTCTTGCATACTGGCCTTGCATTCTATTTTCTGCCATCATATAGCATTTTAGATACATTCACTGATATGCATATTATGCAGAGGATTAGCAAATTGAGGCTGTGAGCTCTTGCCCTTTGTAGAGAACCACTATCAAGGCTCGATTTGCACATTTTTAAGTATGTTTCTTGGCATTCAATACAAATATTGTTGTACTAAGTGTGTGCTTGTGGTTGTGCACGCATTGTACTGCCTTTTGCACCCCCCAAACAAATCTGAACATGTGTTAGTCGGTTGCATCTCCGGCAAGTCAAGCCTTTTATTGCTTCCATGTTTATGTTCAGCTTTTGCTTGAGCAATTAGATAGGCTGCAGTGGGGGCTTTTCGTTGTTAAATTTAGCGTATTTTTAACTGCCTGACATAGTTACATACTTAGACGTTTGGCCGTCAAAGGTAAAAACTCAAGAATGTGTTATTGACAAATTTAATATGTGATTGTTTTTCTTATGTTTCCATGATAAGCAGCTAGGTTCTGGTGTTGGTTTGGTTGGTGTATGTCTAAACCATGTTGGTGCTTCCAAGGTATGAGCTTATAATGACAAGTCTCTGTTCAAGTAAATGGTTATCTTTCTGCGAAACATGGTCGTCATAAAAATTTCTTGTCTTTCCCGGTGAAAAGGGTGAGGTAAATATACTAACATAATTAATCCTTCAAATTTAAATTTCACAACAATTTGATAACCTAAGCTATGAGTGATTTATGCCATGAACTATCCATGCAACAAAGTTCATAAACTTCTTCCAAGGTGAAACACTGATAGGAAAAGGAACACATGTAATACAGAATGTGTGTGATTATGCAGGTTATTCTTACTGATGGTGATGCATCTACACTAACAAACATGAAGGCAAACATGGAAATGAATAACTTACACATTGAGGATTCTCAACTAGTAAAAGAAAGCAAGAATAAGGTTTGTTCAATTTCTTAAGTTAATATCAGATTGGTTTCAGTACATTTCTGTTTGTAAAAAATAATATGATTTTAGCATTCTGGTTGGTGTAGCATATAGATAGCGCTACCTCAGATACATTTGTTAGATAATGTATGCATGATTATATGCATAATGTCTTCTGTTAATAAAGACGAGTGGCACCATTATCCCGCTTGGTGGTACTTACCCACAAGACCACAGCTTTGGATGAATGCATTTTTTGCCTAAACTTTAATCTTACTATACCCTGGCATGTAGGTAGAGTGCAAATATCTTTCCTGGGAAGAAGCGTGTGAAAGCGATTTAAGAGACTACCAGAGAGACATAGTGTGAGTATTGTATGTTCTTTTTGTATTGTTAACCTTTGATTATTATTATTTTGTTAAACCGTTGGTTCCTGAAACTAATTTCAAATTTAAGCACTACTCTAAGAACCTTATTGGGCCTGTTAGAGAATGAGTAGCCTACTTCCGAAGTGGATAACAGCACATTTTCCTGCTGTTCATGCTTCTGCGTATCATTTACCCTCTGTCTCTTGCCAGTCTTGGTGCAGACATTATATACAACCCGTCCTGCGTGCCCCACCTGGTACGAGTACTTTGTATGCTACTTAGAGGCGATGATGGACGACATGAAAGTGTCAATGCGGCAACCAACGGAGAAATTGGTGACGAAGTATCTGGGACCACCGCAACCGGAGGTCCTGTGGCCTATATTGCCACGGTCATTCGGAATGCAGACACTTTCAATTGCTTTGCCAAGGCAGCTGCTGATGCGAAGTTGTCTGTTGTCAACATTACCAGCAGCGCAGCTCCATCCAGTTTTCTTCCTTACATGATCTCATATGATAGATCGAGCGTGCAACTTCTTAAGATTACACTATTATCCTAAGTTGCTGGTGAGTGCAGCTCCTGTCAGTCTGTTTTGACGTTGCTACTTAAACGTTTATTGCAGAGACATCAATCTTATCGGAATATCAGTCGTTCGTATCAAGTCTGTCCTAAAGTGTTTCCTTCCTGTGTTCTTTTGTGCTTTGTGCTGGTGCTCTGTGTCCATATTCTCGATAAATCGCCGCATTATGTGCATATATACTAGCTATCCAGGAAAAAGTAGTTAAGAAGCATCTATTGCTTTATTGATGATCACTCTTGTTTTTTTCACATCCAGATTACTACTATTTGACTTCCATCGCTTTGTTGTTAAGCCAGCGTCGCATTTTTGGTCTGGCCTGGCATGGGCTTGCCCTGCAGGAAGTACTGAAACAGTACGAGCGCTTGCCGCGGGCGGTGCAGAGGAACCTCATGGCCCGCACCTCTGACGGACACCAGTGTAAGGCCCTTGTACACCTGGCTCCAACCGCCAACCTGGTCAACAAATCCATCACACTAACACTAGTTAATTATGTGTGTGACGTGTACTAGTAGTTAATAACACACACTAATGTGACATCTAAATGTCTGCTGGCGTGTCGCATGCAGGAGTGTAATCTCCATTCGGCCATGTGAATCGAATTAACCAAGCTAAGAAAATGATAGGAGAAGGTAGATAATATTTTCACGTGTCCTGTTATGTAGTCTATTTGCATGCCAGCCAGGGCATCTCAATGATTCTATTGATGTTACTGCTTTGCAAAAGAGTTGAGTGGGATGATGCTGACCTCCTGGTCGTCATACCAAGGGTACCAACTGGTGGTAGTTGGAAGACCCAGAGCACCGATGGAGTATCTCGTTGCTGTCAAGGGGACTACCGCGTCCGTGTCGCCGCTGCGAAATAAACACGACAACATTAATGTCAAAATGCTTACGGAAGGTAAGTGAAATGTGCGACACGCAGCGGCTGATAGATCAACAACAACGTCAGCTCCCTTGTCTTTCTAAATGAAAACACATGTCCCATGGGCATCTTCTTTGCATGACAGCAACCCTACAAGTTGCAAACTTGAGAGCTGCGGATGCCCGGGGTCCAGTTGGATCTTAATTTTGAGCTGACGGGTCAACAGGGGAATGTAATTCATAAATGTGGATAATTCAACTGGCTGATGATGTCTGATGACTCATCAGTGATGTGATGTACATCAGTGTAGTGTTGTCTTAGCATGTACTCCCTCTTGTTTTTATTTACTCTACATATTAGTTTTGTCTTGAGTCAAACTTTGTGAACTTTGACTAAGTTTATATAAAAGAAAAATATCAACATTCAATCATTCATAATACCAAATCAATACCATTAGAACCATCATAGAATATGTTTTCACATCATATATATTTTGTTATTGTCAAAGTTTATGTTGATTTCTGTAAACTAGATAAAACTTTATAAAGTTTGACTTAGGTCAAAGCTGATATGCAGAGTAAATAAAAATGAAGTGAATACTGTTTTTGCGAAAAGGAGATTTACCCCTGGCCTCTGCATCATTCTTAGCATGTGCTGTTACCAGGAACTATGCCAAAAATATGTGTTATTATCAATGGAAGAGAACAAAATGTCCTGAAACTCAAGCAGAGTCTAATCATTGATTCAGATGCATCACGTATAAGCCGGTGCATACGCAGATGACATGGGATTTTAACCGATAGATTCCTAATGAAATACTATAGCAAATTTCGCCAAAACAAAATACCTAGCCAGATACTCCCTCCGTCCAAAAAAGCTTGTTTCTCAAATGGATGTATCTAGCACCAAGTAGTTAGTGCTAGATACATTCATTTGAGGGATAAGCTTGTGGTGCTAGATACATTCATTTGAGACACAAGCTTTTTCGGATGGAGGGAGTAGTTGATAAGAGATTACCGAAGCAAACGTGTAGTATTCCCGCAAAATAAAAATAATAATATAAGGTACTTCAGTTAAGAAATGCTGGAATGCATTATTAGACTGAACAAGGAATGATCTGACCTGAAGACCCAAATCCTTAGGCCAGCTGCAATAAGCTCCCTGTAAATGGGAAGCATGGACCTCGGAGCATCATGCCAGTGGGTGTTAATGGTGTCGCTGCAGGTCGTCCACGTGTAGTTCATGGCACCGGTGACGTTGGCGTGGAGGGCCATCTGCACGTCCCGCCGGTTGTAGTACGCCGTCGAGTACCGCTCCGTGCACGGGTCGTACGATCCAGTCAGCCATGGCTGCAGCACACACGCACGGCGTTTCGTCACTTCAAAAAGCAGCATGGGGTACGCACGCACGGAGTCTGTGTCAGGATGCTCACGTAGCGCCCCCTGGGCCGCCGCTGGCTCAAGGAGGACGACGAGGTGATGTTGCAGACGGGCGTGTAGAGGCTGTACATGTCGATGTTGCCCTGCTCCGCCGTGGCGACGTCCGTGGCGGCATCGCACGCCGGCGAGGGGTGGATGAAGGAGTCGTGGAGGCAGGCCTCCGTGAGGCGTTGGTAGGTGTCGTCGGAGACGAGCCCGTGGTTCCACCAGAACTCGAAGGTGCCCACGTAGTCGTGGTAGTCGTCGATGAGGCCGTTGCCGACCATGAAGCCCTTGAGGTTGATGACGGGGTTGCTCGCCCGGTGGACCAGCTGCGACAGCTCCGGGACGTAGTGCCCCGCGTAGCTCTCGCCGGCGATGTAGAAGTCGCGGTACTTGTAGTGCGGGAACCTCTCGAACCACTTCGCCAGGAAGGCGTACGAGTCGTGCGCCGTTCTGTTGTCGCCGGAGGTGTAGATGTCGGACGAGGTGTTGGTGTACGAGAACCCCACGCCGGCCGGCGAGTCCAGGAACAGCACGTTGGCCACTGCAAGTTGTTCACAATTCATTCTCCGCCATTAGAAGCGCAGCAGATAAACCAGTGAGCTACCGTCGATCAAGCAATAGTGACTGGACACCTACCTTTGTTCCAGCGATACTCGTTGAGGACGAGGCCGGCGCCGCGAGGCGTGACGCGGAACGCTCCGAGCTCCTCCGACGCGCCGTAGGCGACGGAGGAGCAGCCGGGCCCGCCGTTGAGCCACAGCACGAGCGGCGCCGGCTGGGCGTCCTCGGGCGCCTCTTGTAGCAGATAGAACAGCGACCGTCCGGCGGCCTCGTCCACCGTGATGTAGCCGGAGTACATGTCGAAGTCCACGGCCGGCTGCCCGGGCAGCCGGGCTATGCGGTCGGCGGCATGGCCGCTCGCGGCGGCTGGCCGGAGGAGGCACGTCAGCGCCGCCAGGAGCACCGCCACCGCAGCTGCTGGAGCTGGAGCCGGGGGGAGACGACGGGTCATAGTTCTCATGCTTACTGAAGAAACTGTGTTGCAGTCGGTACAGTTGCTTGTAGAGAAGCGGGAATACGGTGAGAATAAATAGAGGGTTTGATTGATGTCGTTGTTTGGTTTGGACCGCACGCTTTGCTGAAGTTATCTTCTTTTTTCTTTTGATTGATTTCAGTTTATTGAGCTAGCGTGACCGCGACGGAGAAAGAAATTAAGAGGAGGATTGTGACATTGTCAATTCGGTTACCAGACGGTCAGAGGAAAGGGACATGGAGGATAAGAAACTGTATGGGTTGCCTGGAAGCAATTCTGGCCAGCTTGTGATTTCGTTTCTAATCATTGGCATGATTAGCGCGTGTAAAAGGACTTATATAGGTTTATATAAATATTACTCCCTCCGTTCCAAAATAGATGACCCAACTTTATACTAACTTTATTATGATTTTCCATGCGGGAATTTAAAAGATTGATTTTGGATGAATTGTGTATGAAAGAAAGGATACGAAATCAGAAAGGATATGAATAATGTAAAAATGTTTCATATGCATGGTGAGTGAGCAAAGAGTATCAACGTAATAACTACGACAGAAACAATAAATTAAGGGAAGGATTGTGACATTGTCATTTCGGTCACAAAGACATTCAGGCCCTGTTTGGTTTAGCTTTTATCAACGGATTCTGATGTCGCACAGCAGAATCTGAATCAAAGGGCGAATCCAGCAGAATTCGATTCCAAAAATCCGCTGCCAAAATCTGAACCAAAAGCGAAAGCAGCCCAGGACGTGCTTTCCAAAACCTAATTCCACTGCGGGCCAAAATCTGAAAAAGCTGTATCAGCTGGTTTGCCAAATGACCTACATTTTTTTCACATCAGATTTTCCACAGCTATTTTTCCATAGCAGATTTTTCACAGCTGCTTTTAAAAATCCACAGCTGAACCAAACAGGGCCTCAGAGCCAGAGGAAAGGACATGGAAGATAAGAAACTGTGTCGATTGCCTTTTTTTGACGACGATAACTGCCACACGTGTAGGTGTTAAGGGGTCTGCCCACACGTTTTGTGTGGTGTCTAAGAGGACCAGCCCACACGCCTACGTGTGGGCAAAACAACTAGCGCCCACACACCTCTTTTTTTTTTCTTGCGGTCCCTCTCACACGTCTACGTGTGGGCAAAATGCATAACGCCCACACGACCTCGCTAATTTTTTTTAAATAATACATTTATTAAAATTACAGAAATATTACGCGAAAGAAAGAAATTTCAAAAATAATACACCGTCGGCCCGCTGCAGGCCGATCGGCTAGCAGCAGGCCCAATCGGCCCACAGCAGGCCGACTGCAGGCCCGGCTGGCACGCGGCGGCCTGTGGTTGGTCGGGCCACGTCGCGCGAGGGGGAGGCAGTGGGCTGTCGGCTTGTGCGCCCCTGTCGGCCTACCGCCCGCTGATCGGCCAGCTGCTGGCCGACAGGGGGCTGTAGCCTGACACGCTGGCCGGCCCGGCCTTATCCTCTCTTTCCTTCCTCTCCTTCCTCCATTCTTCTTCTCCCGTTCATTTCTTCTGTGTTCTTCCTTCTCCTCTCTCTACAGAAAAATGGCACCCATTTGTGCACCTAAATGAGCTACATTTTTGCGATTTTGGCACCGTGAATGGGTTCAACTCATTTAGGGCAGGCAAAAGAGGTGTCGATCTACTGACGGGGTAGCTCGTGGTGGTCGTGGTGAGCATTTTGGTGGAGGTGGTGGTGGTGAAGTTGTGGCAGTGTGGTGGTGGTGAAGTTGGGTGGTCGTGGTGGTGACGGGGTAGCTCGTGGTGGTCGTGGCTGTTGTTCGTCGTGCTTCGTTGGAGCCGGAGCACCGGCAGTTTTTCGTTCGTCGTTCGTCGTTCGTCGTTCGCACGCACGCTTCAAGGGTATATTTCAGCCCACATTTTATTTTTTGTAGGTGCTCCGGTAGTATACGTAAATATTGTTATTTGCCCCGGTAGTATAAGTAAATATTTATGTGCGATTATTGTTATTTGGCCCGGTAGTATACCGCAATATTTTTTTTGGCCCGGTAGTATACGTAAATATTGTTATTTGCCCCGGTATTATACGTACATATTATTCGTTCACACGCACGCTTCATTCGATGTGAAATAAAATTTGTGTGTGATTATTGTTATTTGCCCCGGTAGTATACGTAAATATTTGTAGTTGCTACGGCAAATTTTCGTAATATAGTTTTAGGTGTGTGAATTGTATTAGTTGTTAGTGGGGATAATAAGTTGTTGGTTAATAGTTGACACGTACACAGGTGCGTGATAAGAAGTTTGAAACATGAATAAAAAGTTCGAAAGAAGAGACAAATATTTTTAAAATTGATTAAAATTAAAAGTACATCAACATAGGCCTATTTATAATTGAAATAAAATGAATTAAAAGTTCGAAAGAAGAGACAAATATTTTATAATTGAAATAAATGAATTATCATATTTGTCGGTTATATTATTATTATTATTTGAGGCCTATTTATTATTAGTAAACATGGGCCTATTTATTATATTATTATTAAAACAAGAGTCAAGCAACTCATCATAATCGTCCACATAGATTAAATTATATTGATCGTGAAATTTACTATGGTCCTGGTAATATATAGACATGTCTAATACTTGTATTTCGTTGTTGAAAAAAATAGGTGAGTCGAGATGTCCGATGTAGTGAAGTTGAGATTTTACTATGGTCCTGGTACTGTCCAAACAAATGAGTTGGGAGCAGATCTGAGTGAATTTACTCACATAGAGGTGGCAATCAGCGCACCACAAACATGGTATGTTAGTCAGTTGAAAGAATGGATTGCGGCAAGTTTAGGTCTTGATACTGAAACACACACCGTCGGTGTTCATGCATTGTGGACACGGTCAAGTTCAAAAATTTACTTTTATTTGAGGCCAATAGAGGGAGACTCCGATTGGGTGCGGTGGTTACAAGGTTGTGAACGAAGGGGATGCAATCCTGTTGCTTTAGTGCTTCCCGTCGTGAAGGAGGTCACTGCACATGAAGGCGAGGGTGGCTACGAAGGACAGAGCAGTCAGGTAGAAGGAGGAAATGCTTATGGTTACGAACAAGGACAGAGCAGTCAGGTACAAGGAGGAAATGCTTATGGTTATGAACCAGGGCAGAGTAGTCAGGTAGAAGGAGGAAATGCCGATGGTGATTACAATGGCGAGGTGGACGCTGACGAGGTAGATGGGCACATGCAGAACCAGATGGAAGAAGAAGACACCGATGTTGAAAGGGGTCATGCCGATGATTCTGACGAGTCAGATGAAGAAGAAAATGCAGAGGAGGTCCCGAATCCTGCATGGTGGAATCATGACTTATCATCTGCAATGACCGTGAATGATGGACATGATTCAGCCTGGCAATATCACCAGAACAATATTGCGACGGGTGCTATGTATCCGAACAAGCAAGCCCTGAAGGATGCAATAATTAATTGGGCAATGTCCACGCAAAGGGTTTTCAAAGCTGAGGTGTCCAGTCAGAAATTCCTGACAATGGTATGCAAGAACGCAGATTGTCCCGCAAGGGTGCACGGCTTTCTCCCTAAGTATGGCACAAGTTGGGTGATAAGTGACTTAGTTAATCACACTTGTCTTATTCCGTGCATCCCTCAAGATCATGCCAACCTTTCATCCACGCTTATTGCTCGATTGTTTTACGATGAGATAGTGCAAGGCAAAGCTATGGAAGTGAAGGCAGTCCAGACAAAAGTCTTCGCCAGGTTGAAGTACAGAATTTCTTATGGCAAGGCTTGGAGGGCTAAGCATGCAGCGCTTGAGAGGAGATTTGGTTCTTATTTTGATGCATATGACTCTGTTGTCCACCTCCTCCACACCCTGCAGCAGCGGAATCCAGGCACCTATATCGATATCCAAGACATGTTCATGCCAGAGTTCCCAACTGTGAGGGTGTTGCATCGTCTCTTCTTCTCTTTCGGTGTATGCATCGAAGCTTTCAGGCATTGCCGACCGGTGATATGTGTTGACGGTACTTTTCTCACAGGCAAGTACAAGGGTCAGATCCTGACAGCCATAGGTCAAGACGGCCAAAATCAAGTCGTCCCACTGGCATTTGCTTTTGTGGAGAGTGAGAACATTGAAAGTTGGACATGGTTCTTCAGGCAGTTGAAAATATCAGTTGTGAAGGAGAAGCCCAATGTGTGCATCCTTCATGACAGGCATGCAGGTATACTCAGTGCGATAAGGACACTAACAAACCCAGGCCCTGAGGAACAAGTTCCATGGCAGGACTTGCAGAGCCGTTGGTGCATGCGCCATCTCGGGGCTAATTTCTTCTCGCAGTTTAGAAATAAGAACCTGATGAATCTGTTCAAAAAACTCTGCAAGCAGAACCAGTTATGGAAGTACAATTTGATACGCGACAGACTTAATGTGTGCACGCAGAGACACGTGAGGGACAGGAAAGCTGCAAGAGATGCAGCGGTGAGGGCACATGTTGAAGCAGTAGCTGCACAGTTGGCAACAGGAACAGCGGCCGTGGAGGAGGAGGCTGTTGGGCTATGTGACCTGCCAGGCTTTGACCCACCTGGTACTAGGAGAAGGCTCGGGAGGTCCATTAAAACCTTCGAGCAGTGGATAGAGCATGAGCCTCTGGAGAGGTGGTCTTTGCTACATGACACACATGGAGCAAGGTACGGTGTCATGACAACGAACCTCGCGGAAACATACAACTTTGTCCTCAGAGGAAACCGTGCATTGCCACTTACAGCCATCGTTGAGGGTATTTTCTATGGCACCGTCAAGTATTTCAGAGACAGACGTCAAATAGCAGAGCAGCATATCTTGAACAACCCAAACACACGGTACTGTGAAAGAGTCACGAAGTACATGGACAACAAGATGCAAAAAGCTAGGTCACACACTGTAGTCGCCATCGGTAATCAAGAAAGAAGGTTTGAGGTCCGCTTAGCCAACAACAAATTCGGATGTGCAAATGAGTTGAGGACGCATGAGGTGAAAATTGGCAATGAAGCCTGGCCAACGTGTGAGTGCACATGCAATAAACCGAAATTGCTTCACCTACCTTGCTCACATGTACTTGCTGCTTGCGGGCAGCTTGGAATGGACGCAATATCGTTTGTGTCTCCATATTTTCTGAAAGAGGCTGTCCTCAATACCTGGACAGGTGAGCTGATGGGTTTTCGATCAATGGGTAATTTCAACAGCGTCAACCCCGCCGAAAGGCGTTACATTCCAAACCCAGAGCATATGCGTACAAGTAGAGGCAGACGGCAGTGTCAGCGCATCCGAAATGATATGGATGAATCTGAAGCAGGAGGTCCGACTAGGCAATGCATTCTATGCAATGAATTTGGCCATAGGGACACTAATTGTCCCACTTTCGTCACTGGGCGTGGACGAGGCAACCGGGGAAGAAGAGGAGGTAGAGGCAGTAGAGGAGTAAGGGCGAGAGGAAGAAGCTAAGCTAGCACTAGTTTGTTCTGAATTTGTATTAAGTGTGGTGTGGCACTATGTTCTGAATTTGTATTAAGTGTGGCACTATGTTCTGAATTTTTATTAAGTGTGGCACTATGTTCTGAATTTGTAATAAGTGTGACACTATGTTCTGAATTTTTATTAAGTGTGGCACTATGTTTTGAATTTTTATTAAGTGTGGCACTATGTTCTGAATTTTTATTAAGTGTGGCACTATGTTCTGAATTTTTATTAAGTGTGGCACTATGTTCTGAATTTTTATTAAGTGTGGCACTATGTTCTGAATTTTTATTAAGTGTGGCACTATGTTCTGAATTTTTATTAAGTGTGGCACTATGTTCTGAATTTTTAGTGTGACTATTTGATTTGCAGGAATGTCGGGATTGTGGTTGCTGAATGGGGACATTGATAGGGGTCATCGTGCTGCGATATGGTATGAGCGCAAGCTTGAGCCTCTGGTCACTCGCACTCCTAAGGAAAACTGGAAGATACACTCAGGATGGCTTCAGCGGTACGTGATTTATTAATTTGCACACTGACATGCATATTAATGGTTGAAATGGGAGGCACTAACTGAAAAGTTCTCTGATGAAGGTTGAAATGGGCCGGCCTTTTACCTTTCGCGCGTCTGGTTGAGTCTATCCCGGGTGAGAAACGCCTCGCCATCGATGGGTCTTTGCTGAGCTGCTTAGTGGACCGTTGGAGGCCAGAGACCCACACGTTTCACTTCAGATGGGGAGAGATGGCTCCTACTCTGGAGGATGTGTCACTTTTGCTCGGACTACCGTTGGCAGGTCATGCCGTAGGACCGTTGGACGCACCGGCTGGTTGGGAGCGAGCTCTTACAGAACGTTTTCATGGTGTTTTTCCGGATGCTCCGGATCCGGTATGGGAGCATCACGGACCTAAGTATGAGTGGTTGCTAAATTTCCGGGTAATTTCCCCTACCTATTATCGTCAAGATATCGTGCATAAAGTTTTACAGAAAATAATTGCGGCTTACTAAAACTTTCTCTTCGCTTAATGCAGATCCAGAACTTCCGGGCGCCGTTGACTGCGGAACAGATCACTCGGAGCCTGGAGGCCTACTTACTGTGGCTTTTTGGCAAGGTGATGTTCACGGAGAACCATGTCACCACTATTAGCGCCCTCTACATCCCTATGGCACTCGAGATAGCGAGCGCTCAGACGGCGGATCAGATCAGACAGAGGAGTTGGGGTTCGGCGGTCTTAGCGGCTACATACCGAGGTATGTGCAACGGTTGCCAGCTTACATCGAGAAAGCCAGCCCTTCTTGGATGCCCTCTATTCCTACAGCTGTGGTCGTGGGAGAGGTTCTCTATAGGGCGACCAGATGTACGTGTTCATGAGCCTATAGACGCCATGTTTGATGTTGACGGCATCGACATGCCTACTTTCGGCCTGTGTTGGACTCGTCGCGAGGTATGCACCGTGTTGTAGTTTAATGCAACTTTTTCTGCAGAAGAGATAGTTCGATGCTAGCGGCTACTAACTTTTCTTCTCTGCAGAGACGCTTTGCTAGTGATCAGACCAGGAAGGCATACACAGCATTGAACGAGCAGTTCGATGCGTACACCGGGGTCATCTGGCAGCCCTACACGGAAGCAGCCATACAAGCGAGATACCCTGCTGGTATGTCTGTGCTATGCACAAGGGACCGAGATTACTGGATGACAAAATCTAAGATCATCTTCGATGTCTTCGTCGAGGAGATGGCACAACAGAGGGTTATGAGGCAATTTGGTCTTCTGCAGTTGGAGCTACCTCCCCCTATAGAGAACCCGCTGCCAGCACACATCCACAGGTATTAACCAGTTTTTCAATGTTGCATTATCTTTCATAGTACTCCATTCGAAGCTTTAGGTAATTGTTGAACACACACCACAATTTTAGGACGACAAGGAAGGGCATGAACAGGACAACTGCTGACTGGCTAGTTAGACTAGAGCCGTATGTTATAGAATGGGAGACAGCAAACACAAATCTATGGCACGAGAATCACAATTTCGATCTCGATGAATTCAATCTCTATTTGCGGCGCTACATGACCGGAACACGGTTACGCATTGTTGAGTACTCCCACCCAGAGGAGATACCGGATCCTACTCCGTCGGATATGTACCCGAGCTATGATACTTCCGGCTCTAGGCAGTACGCGGTAAGATATATTTTCTTTACGTAATGTTGTCACATACTTTGACGTGCAAGAGACAGACATTAATTAATCGTCATGGAAATTTGCAGGCTACCTTGACACGCGAACTCTACGACGACGTGACCACCTTTGGACGATCACTATCGTCTGGACCTCTTCTTCACCATCGTCCAGTGGTACAGCCCTTCTTGGAAAGAATTCAGAATAAGATACGGACTGTGTACGAGGCTATCACGTGCACCCGGAGAACCGATGTTGTTCAGCACCAGCAGGAGCAGCCGCGTCACTCCATGCACCGACATCAACCACGTCCACGTCTAGCACCTCAGCCGACAGCCAGGCCACCCCGTCCTGACCAACCTGGCAGTTCTACGTGGCACCCGCAGCACTATGGTCCCACGTCGAGCTTCGTGTTTTCTCCACAGCCACAGCAACATGGTCCCTCGTCGAGCTTCGTGTTTTCTCCACAGCCACAGCAGCACGGTCCCTCGTCCAGTTTCGTGTTTGAGCCAGAGCAGACGTCACACCCAGCAGGTATGTGTCTTCATATTTACTGTTTTCAATATTAATTGACGCGACCTCATTCTTCATGATGATACGTTCCATCGCGTAGGAGCCTATGGATATCAGGCGTCTATGTCGGCATCACATGATACGTGGGGGAGTGATCAACATCCCGAGGACAACATACAGGCTCAGATGTCGCAGCACACCCAGTGGATGAACATGTTTTCGACTCCTCCACCAGGCCCCACACAGGATACACAGCATGACCAGGGAGAGTCTGAGATTCCTCCTCGTCACGTTAGGGCACCCGACAGGTTGGGATGGTCCCCGATTCCAGATCCGCCTCCCCGCCAGGCCAGACGTCGTCACTGACGCTTCTATCTATCAGTAGAGACATTACCATCTATTTCTGTGTGAGACTTATGTCTATTCTATGTATGAGACAAATGATTATGTACTTATGTACGAGACATATGCCTACTCTATTTTAGTACTCTGTTATCGGAACTGCAAGATCAAATTTAGATAGAACATAATATTCATACAACGAGACATTACAAACAATTAGATAGAACTACAAATAAATTAAATGGTACGTAACTGAACTCACAACATACAGCATGAAAACTACATGAAGTCATCATCGTCATGCTCGATCGATGCAGAAACCTTGCCCTTCGATGATGAATATCCCTTTCCCGCCATATGTTCCCGCCAACTTTTTCCCGCCACCCGTTTCCCGCCACCCGTTTCCCCCACCCGTTTCCCGCCACCCGTTTCCCGCCAACCCTTTCCCGCCTTACCGCAGTCGTTCTTTCCCGCCATTTTCTCCTCTCTACCTATAAAACCCCCTTCAGACGGAGCTGGATAAGCATTGCAGTGTGGTGGTGAAGTTGGGGCAGTGTGGTCGAGGTGAAGCTGTTGTTCGTCGTTCTTCGTTCGAGCCGGAGCACCGGCAGTTTGGTGGCCGCCGTTCATCGTTCTTCGTTCGCACGCACGCTTCAAGGGTATATTTCAGCCCACATTTTATTTTTCGTAGGTGCTCCGGTAGTATTTGTTAATATATTTAGATGTCAACTAATTAGTTGTATTAGTTGCTCCGTTAATATTCTGTAATATATAGCTTGGTAATATATAGACATGTCTAATATTTGTTAGTGGGGATATTAAGGGGTAGGTTAGGTACTCAATGCGATTTGTGTGTTGCAGATGGCTAAGGGTACTCAGTGGGTGCTTAGCCCTATTGTTCATGTCCAAGGCTTTTCTCCAACTGTTGTGCAAGTTAGTGAAGTGGACATCACTTTTGATTGGTTGAAGACTACATTCATGTTGAAGCAAGGGTTGAAGGAAGACGATTTTGTGTACTACGTCAGCAGGAAGCAGTCAGATGGCCCTGGGGAAAGAAAATTGATTGACATAACTGATGATGGCAAGATTCAAGAAATGCTGAGCGAATGGGAATGGAAAAGGGTTGTTGAGTTGCATTGCTACAGGAAACCGAGTTATATGTGATGAATTTGTCATTCCAGATCCGCCTCCCCGCCAGGCCAGACGTCGTCACTGACGCTCCTATCTATCAGTAGAGACATTACCATCTATTTCTGTGTCAGAATTATGTCTATTCTATGTATGAGACAAATGACTATGTACTTATGTACGAGACATATGCCTACTCTATTTTAGTACTCTGTTATCGGAACTACAAGATCATATTTAGATAGAACATAATATTCATACAACGAGACATTACAAACAACTAGATAGAACTACATCTAAATTAAATGGCACGTAACTGAACTCACAACATACAGCATAAAAACTACATGAAGTCATCATCGTCATCCTCGATCGATGCAGAACTCTTGCCCTTTGACGATGAAGAACTCTTGCCCTTCGACGATGCAGAAACCTTGCCCTTCGATGATGAAGAACTCTTGCCCTTCGACGATGCAGAACCCGGAAGCGGCGGCATGAAGATATCATCTTCGTCCTCGCTCTCCTCAGTCCATAAACATGGATTATTTGCTGCAATCCTTCTGAAAGTTTCACTCTTCGGCACCACTACCTTCTTCCACCTGTCATGCAACCTAAGAAGTTCTTTACGTACCTCCTCATAGGTCCTTTCAGGCCACCCAGACCTACGTAATTGGTGAGCCAACTCATTCATTATGGTGTCACTACCGGTGAGTTCATCCCATGGAACTATCCTATTATCCATCCTGAAATCGGTAGCTAGCCTCAGAAGAGTCCTGCTCATCCCAGGGTGAAAACTACGATCGAAAGGATAATGGGACATCTCAACTACACTACACTGCAATGCTTATCCACCTCCGTCTGAAGGGGGTTTTATAGTTAGACAGGAGAAAATGGCGGGAAAGCGAGCTCAAGTATGGCGGGAAATGGGTGGCGGGAAAAGGGTGGCGGGAAAGAGTTGACGGGAAATGGGTGGCGGGAAACGGGTGCCGGGAAACGAGAGGCGGGAAAGGGTTGGCGGGAAATGGGTGGCGGGAAATGGGTGGCGGGAAAGCGAGCTCCAGTATGGCGGGAAATGGGTGGCGGGAAACGGGTGGCGGGACAGAGTTGGCGGGAAATGGGTGGCGGGAAACGGGTGCCGGGAAACGGGTGGACGAGTGGCGGGAAAGGGTTGGCGGGAAATGGGTGGCGGGAAAGGGGTGGCGGGAAAGGGTTCTGCGGAATACGTCAAAGTTTTACAAAATAAACAACCGATCGTTAAAAAAAAATGCTAGCCACGCACCAGTCGGCCCACAGCAAGCCTAGTCGGCCCACTGCAGGCCTATCGGCCAACTGCAGGCCTATCGGCCAACTGCAGGCCAACTGGACCTTATCTGGTCGCCGACAGCCCAATCGGCCAGCAGCAAGCTGATGGGCCACCAGTCGGCCTGCTGTGGGCTGACTGGGCTCAGTCGGCCTGCAGCGGGCCGACGGTGTATTATTTTTGAAAATTCTTTTTTCAGCGTAATATTTCTGTAATTTACAAAAAAATGTATTATTTAAAAAAATTAGCCACGACCTCTCTCAACCACCTACCTCACGGTCCCGCACGCCCCGTGTGACAGTCACCACGCGTCTCCGCAGTTGCCATGGTCCGGACCCTCTTCAATGTCCGTTTAACTGCAGTTGCCATGTCGCTGAACTACAGTTGCCATGTCGGACAACTACAGTTGCCATGGTTGCTCAACTACAGTTGCCATCTCAGGTCAAGTGCCAGATGCCATTTTAGACAACTGCAGTTGTTGCCATGTATGGTCTGGTTTACTATAGTTGCCATGATTTGAAAACCTTAGGAGTTGCCACCTACTAACACTAAGTAGTTGCCATGTATGGTCGGATTTACTACAGTTGCCATGATTTGAAAACCTTAGGAGTTGCCACCTACTAACACTAGACAGTTGCCGTGTAGCGCTACAAAAGAGACATGACAAAATAACATGTTCAGGTAAAAGAGAGAGTTGCCATCTGCTTACAAGCACACTAGGGCAGTTGTCGTGTACCCTGCAAAACACATGACAAATGACATGTTTGGGTAAAAAAAAGAGAGAGTTGCCATTTGCTTACAAGCGCGCTAGGGCAGTTGCCATGTACACTGCAAAACGCATGGCAATTGGCAGCTTGGTGTGGAGAGAGGAGACGAGCGTGTGGGCGAGATGGCAAATACCCACACACCAGCCCTTGTGCATGAGTAAAAACTGACGTGTGGGCGAACTGCTAAACGCCCACACACCGGCCCCTCCATGTGATAAAACGGACGTGTGGGCGACCGGATGAACGCACACACATCAGCCCAGTCCTACATGGCACCACAAATATGCCAAGATTCGTGCACTTACAAACGGACGCGAATCCACGCGTGTGGGCGAGATGCAAACGCCCACACGTGTGGGCGTTAGTGTTTCCATTTTTTTAGAGTAACTGTGTCGATTGCCTAAAAGCAACTATACAACATAAAGTCAGTTTGAGCGTTAACTTTTCGTATCGACAGATCGTGGGCCGCTCGTTCGCGCTGCCATTCGTGTAGTCGACAGCCCACTTCGTTGTATACTTAGTGTATAGCCCAACCCATGTTGCAGTATATGTTTTTATGAAGCGGCGTATCTCGCGCGACCTGGTCCCACCACCGTTTGTTTTGCCAGTAAAAATCGAGAGTAGTTACTGTGGCTCTGACTTACCATTTCTCTGTCTGCCTTCTCTTCTCCTTCCTTATCACCTCGTCTCCTCCGCCGCCAGGTTCTATCCCGTGGATTTGCCGTCCGCTTGAAGCTAGCAGCCGTAGCGAGAGACTCACTGGGACGCATTCCCCATTTGAACAGTTGGGGAAGATGCGAGCTGTATTTTCTTGATTCTGACCTCCTACAGCTCTAGGTCAAGCTTCCTGGTAAGCTCTCCTTCAATCTCCCAAATGGTATATCTTGAGTATATGTTTTATCCATCCCGTTTTCTTCCTTATCAGTCGAAGATTTTTTTAATATATTTTATTAAAAATCTAGGTTACACTAGTTATAAATTTTCGAGATTTTGTGATGAACCCTAGATTATCCAGTCTTTGGGCGTGTGGTCAGAAATTCCTAAATAGTGAGTTCACAATGATTGAATATTGAAGATTCGTTGATGTAATTGCATTCGAAGTAATTAAGTTACCGTTTCCATTTACACTTGCAAAAATCTTATTGAATATCAAAGGAATCTAAATAGGGTATAATTGTTTTCCCACTGATTCACCATTGTTTATTATGTGCAATGTTATATGTGTTAGGGAACGTAACATGCAATTTTAAAAATTTTCCTACGATCACGCAAGATCTAGCTATGAGATGCATAACAACAAGAGGGGGAGAGTGTGTCCACGTACCCTCGTAGACCGAAAGCGTTAGCTTAACGCGGTTGATGTAGTCAAACGTATTCTCGATTCAACCGATCAAGCACCGAACGTACGACACCTCCGAGTTCTGCACACGTTCAGCTCGATGACGTCCCTCGAACTCTTGATCCAGCAAAGTGTCGATGAAGAGTTTCGTCAGCACGACGGCGTGGTGACGGTGATGGTGAAGTGATCCGCGCAGGGCTTCGCCTAAGCACTACGACAATATGGCCGGAGGAGTAAACGATGGAGGGGGCGCAACACACGGCTAGGAATAATTGATGTGTGTTAGAGGCGCCCCCGCCCCTGTATATAAAGGAGGGAGAGGGGAGGAGGCCGCCCTAGGGGCGCCCCAAGTGGGAGGAGTCCCACTTGGGCTCCTAGTCCAGTTCGGCCCCCCTTTCCTTTTACCGGAGGGGGAAAGGGGAAAGGAGATGGAGAAGGAGAAGGAAAAGGGGGGCGCCGCCCCTTCCCCTAGTCCAATTCGGACTCCTCCCTTGAGGGGCGTGCGCCACCCCTTGTGGGCTGGCCTGCCTCCCTCCTATGGCCCATGTGACCCATATTTTCCCTCGGGGGGTTTTCGGTAACCCCCCGGTACTTCGATACGTACCTGATACATTCCGAATCCGAAACACTTCTGGTGTCCGAATACTATCGTCCAATATATCAATCTTTACCTCTCGACCATTTCGAGACTCCTCGTCATGTCTGTGATCTTATCCGGGACTCCGAACAATCTTCGGTCACCAAAACACATAACTCATAATACAAATCATCATCGGACGTTAAGCGTGCGGACCCTACGGGTTCGAGAACTATATAGACAAGACCGAGACACCTCTCCGATCAATAACCAATACCGGAACCTGGATGCTCATATTGGTTCCCACATATTCTACGAAGATCTTTATCGGTCAAACCGTAATGACATCATACGTCATTCTCTTTGTCATCGGTATGTTACTTGCCCGAGTTTCGATCGTCGGTATCTTCATACCTAGTTCAATCTCATTACCGGCAAGTCTCTTTACTCGTTTCGTAATGCATCATCCCGCAACTAACTTATTAGTCACATTGCTTGCAAGGCTTATCATGATGTGCATTACCGAGAGGGCCTAGAGATACCTCTCCGATACTGGGAGTGACAAATCCTAATCTCGATCTATGCCAACCCAACAAACACCTTTGGAGATACCTATAGAGCATCTTTATAATCACCCAGTTACATTGTGACGTTTGATATCACACAAGGTATTCCTCCGGTATCCGGGAGTTGCATAATCTCATAGTCAAAGGAATATGTATAAGTCATGAAAAAGGAATAGCAATAAAACTTAACGATCATTATGCTAAGCTAACGGATGGGTCTTGTCCATCACATCATTCTCCTAATGATGTGATCCCGTTCATCAAATGACAACACAGGTCTATGGTTAGGAAACTTGACCATCTTTGGTTAACGAGCTAGTCTAGTAGAGGCATACTAGGGACACCGTGTTTTGTCTATGTATTCACACATGTATCAAGTTTCCGGTTAATACAATTCTAGCATGAATAATAAACATTTATCATGATATAAGGGAATATAAATAACAACTTTATTATTGCCTCTAGGGCATATTTCCTTCAGTCTCCCACTTGCACTAGAGTCAATAATGTACATTACATTGTAATGATTCTAACACCCATGGAGTCTTGGTGCTGATCATGTTTTGTTCGTGGAAGAGGCTTAGTCAACGGGTCTGCCACATTCAGATCTGTATGTATTTTGCAAATCTCTATGTCTCCCTCCTTGACTTGATCACGGATGGAGTTGAAGCGTCTCTTGATGTGTTTGGTTCTCTTGTGAAATCTGGATTCCTTCGCCAAGGCAATTGCTCCAGTATTGTCACAAAAGATTTTCATTGGACCCGATGCACTAGGTATTACACCTAGATCGGATATGAACTCCTTCATCCAGACTCCTTCATTCGCTGCTTCCGAAGCAGCTATGTACTCCGCTTCACACGTAGATCCCGCCACAACGCTTTGCTTGGAACTGCACCAATTGACAGCTCCACCATTCAATATAAATATGTATCTGGTTTGCGACTTAGAGTCATCCGGATCAGTGTCAAAGCTAGCATCGACATACCCATTTACGATGAGCTTTTTGTCACCTCATAAATGAGAAACATATCCTTAGTCCTTTTCAGGTACTTCAGGATGTTCTTGACCGCTGTCCAGTGATCCACTCCTGGATTACTTTGGTACCTCCCTGCTAAACTTATAGCAAGGCACACATCAGGTCTGGTACACAACATTGCATACATGATCGAACCTATGGCTGAGGCATAGGGAATGACTTTCATTTTCTCTCTATCTTCTGCAGGGGTCGGGCATTGAGTCTGACTCCACTTCACACCTTGTAACACAGGTAAGAACCTTTTCTTTGACTGATCCATTTTGAACTTCTTCAAAAGTTTATCAAGGTATGTGCTTTGTGAAAATCCAATTAAGCGTCTTGATCTATCTCTATAGATCTTGATGCCCAATATATAAGCAGCTTCACCAAGGTCTTTCATTGAAAAACTCTTATTCAAGTATCCTTTTATGCTATCCAGAAATTCTATATCATTTCCAATCAACAATATGTCATCCACATATAATATTAGAAATGCTACAGAGCTCCCACTCACTTTCTTGTAAATACAGGCTTTTCCAAAAGTCTGTATAAAACCATATGCTTTGATCGCTTCATCAAAGCATATATTCCAACTCCGAGATGCTTGCACCAGTCCATAAAAGGATCGCTGGAGCTTACACACTTTGTTAGCACCTTTAGGATCGACAAAACCTTCTGGTTGCATCATATACAACTCTTCTTTGAAAAATCCATTAAGGAATGCAATTTTGATGTCCATTTGCCAGATTTCATAATCATAAAATGCGGCAATTGCTAACATGATTCAGACAGACTTAAGCATCGCTACGGGTGAGAAAGTCTCATCGTAGTCAACTCCTTGAACTTGTCGAAAACCTTTCGCAACAAGTCGAGCTTTGTAGACAGTAACATTACCATCAGCGTCAGTCTTCTTCTTGAAGATCCATTTATTCTTGATGACTTGCCGATCATCGGGCAAGTTAACCAAAGTCCATACTTTGTTCTCATACATGGATCCCATCTCAGATTTCATGGCCTCAAGCCATTTTGCGGAATCTGGGCTCATCATCGCTTCCTCATAGTTCGTAGGTTCGTCAAGGTCTAATAACATGACTTTCAGAACAAGATTACCGTACCACTCTCGTGCGGAACGTACTCTGGTTGACCTACGAGGTTTGATAGTAACTTGATCTAAAGTTTCATGATCATCATCATTAACTTCCTCAGTAGTTGGTGTAGGCATCACGGGAACAGTTTTCTATGATGAGCTACTTTCCAATTCGAGAGGAGGTACAATTACCTCATCAAGTTCTACTTTCCTCCCACTCACTTCTTTCGAGAGAAACTCGTTCTCTAGAAAGGATTCATTCTTAGCAACAAATATCTTGCCTTCGGATCTGTGATAGAAGGTGTACCCAACAGTTTCTTTTGGGTATCCTATGAATACACATTTCTCCGATTTGGGTTCGAGCTTATCAGGCTGAAGCTTTTTCACATAAGCATCGCAATCCCAAACTTTAAGAAACGACAGCTTAGGTTTCTTGCCAAACCACAGTTCATACGGTGTCGTCTCAACAGATTTAGATGGTGCCCTATTTAACGTGGATGCAGTTGTCTCTAATGCATAACCACAAAACAATAGTGGTAAATCGGTAAGAGACATCATAGATCGTACCATATCTAATAAAGTACGGTTACGACGTTGGGACACACCATTACGCTGTGGTGTTCTAGGTGGCGTGAGTTGTGACTATTCCACATTGTTTTAAATGAAGACCAAACTCGTAACTCGAATATTCGCCTCCGCGATCAGATTGTAGAAACTTTATTTTCTTGTTACGATGATTTTCCACTTCACTCTGAAATTCTTTGAACTTTTCAAATGTTTCAGACTTGTGTTTCATTAAGTAGATATACCCATATCTGCTCAAATCATCTGTGAAGGTCAGAAAATAACGATACCCCCCTCGAGCCTCAACACTCATCGGACCGCATACATCGGTATGTATTATTTCCCATAAGTCAGTGGCTCGCTCCATTGTTCCGGAGACCGGAGTTTTAGTCATCTTGCCCATGAGGCATGGTTCGCAAGCATCAAATGATTCATAATGAAGTGATTCCAAAAGTCCATCTGCATGGAGTTTCTTCATGCGCTTTACACCAATATGACCTAAACAGCAGTGCCACAAATATGTTGCATTATCATTATCAACTTTGCATCTTTTGGCATCAATATTATGAATATGTGTATCATCATGATCGAGATTAAAAAAAATAGACCACTCTTTAAGGGTGCATGACCATAAAAGATATTACTCATATAGATAGAACAACCATTATTCTCTGATTTAAATGAATAACTGTCTCGCATCAAACAAGATCCAGATATAATGTTCATGCTCAACACTGGCACCAAATAACAATTATTCAGGTCTAAAACTAACCCCGAAGGTAGATGTAGAGGTAGCGTGCCGACGGAGATCACATCGACCTTGGAACCATTCCCGACGCGCATCGTCACCTCGTCCTTAGCCAATCTTCGTTTAATCCATAGCCCCTATTTCGAGTTGCAATATGAGCAACAAAACCAGTATCAAATACCCATGCACTACTACGAGCATTAGTAAGGTACACATCAATAACATGTATATCAAATATACCTTTGTTCACTTTGCCATCCTTCTTATCCGCCAAATACTTGGGGCAGTTCTGCTTCCAGTGACTAGTCCCTTTGTAGTAGAAGCACTCATTTTCAGGCTTGGGTCTAGACTTGGGCTTCTTCCCGGGAGTGACAACTTGCTTCCCATTCTTCTTGAAGTTCCCCTTCTTTCCCTTTCCCTTTTTATTGAAACTAGTGGTCTTGTTAACCATCAACACTTGATGCTCTTTCTTGATTTCTACCTCCGCAACTTTGAGCATAGAGAAGAGCTCGAGAATTGTCTTATCCATCCCTTGCATATTATAGTTCATCACGAAGCCTTTGTAGCTTGGTGGCAGTGATTGAAGAACTCTGTCAATAACACTATCATCCGGGAGATTAACTCCTAGCTGAGTCAAGTGGTTATGGTACCCAGACATTCTGGGTATGTGTTCACTGACAGAACTGTTCTCCCCCATCTTGCAGCTATAGAACTTGTTGGAGACTTCATATCTCTCAACTCGGGAATTTGCTTGAAATATTAACTTCAACTCCTGGAACATCTCATATGGTCCATGATGTTCAAAACGTCTTTGAAGTCCCGATTCTAAGCCGTAGAGCATGGCACACTGAACTATAGAGTAGTCATCAGACCGCGTCTGCCAGACGTTCAAAGCGTCTATATTAGCGGGAGGGGGCTTTTCACCTAGCGATGCATCAAGTACATAATTCTTTTGTGCAGTAATGAGGATAATCGTCAAGTTACGAACCCAGTCCGTGTAGTTGCTACCATCATCTTTCAACTTAGCTTTCTCTAAGAACGCATTAAAATTCAAGGGAACGGTAGCACGGGCCATTGATCTACAACATAGATATGCTTAAACTATCAGGACTAAGTTCATGATAAATTAAGTTCAATTAATCATATTACTTAAGAACTCCCACTTAGATAGACATCCCTCGAGTCATCTAAATGATCACGTGATCCATATCAACTAAACCATGTCTGATCATCACGTGAGATGGAGTAGTATTCAATGGTGAACATCTCTATGTTGATCATATCTACTATATGATTCACGTTTGACCTTTCGGTCTCTAGTGTTCCAAGGCCATGTCTGTACATGCTAGGCTCGTCAAGTTTAACCCGAGTATTCCGCACGTGCAAAACTGTCTTGCACTCGTTGTATGTGAACATAGAGCTTATCACACCCGATCATCACATGGTGTCTCGGCACGATGAACTATCGCAATGGTGCATACTCAGGGAGAACACTTATACCTTGAAATTTAGTGAGGGATCATCTTATAATGCTACCGCCGTACTAAGCAAAATAAGATGCATAAAAGATAAACATCACATGCAATCAAATTATGTGACATGATATGGCCATCATCATCTTGTGCCTTTGATTTCCATCTCCAAAGCACCGTCATGATCTCCATCGTCACCGGCTTGACACCTTGATCTCCATCGTAGGGTCGTTGTCGTCTCACCAACTATTGCTTCTACAACTATCACTAATGCATAGTGATAAAGTAAAGCAATTACATGGCGATTGCATTTCATATAATAAAGCGACAACCATAAGGCTCTTGCCAGTTGCTGATAACTTTTACAAAACATGATCATCTCATACAATAACGTATATCACATCATGTCTTGACCATATCACATCACCACATGCCCTGCAAAAACAAGTTAGACGTCCTCTACTTTGTTGTTGCAAGTTTTACATGGCTGCTATGGGCTTCTATTAAGAACCGTTCTTACCTACGCATCAAAACCACAACGATGTTTCATCAAGTTTGCTGTTTTAACCTTCAACAAGGACCGCCCGCAGTCAAATTCGATTCAACTAAAGTTGGAGAAACAGACACCCGCCAGCCATCTTTATGCAAAACAAGTTGCATGTCTATCGATGGAACCGGTCTCATGAACGTGGTCATGTAAGGTTGGTCCGGGCCGCTTCATCCAACAATACCGCCGAATCAAAACAAGATGTTGGTGGTAAGCAGTATGACGACCATCGCCCACAACTCTTTGTGTTCTACTTGTGCATATCATCTACGCATAAACCTGGCTCGGATGCCACTGTTCGGGAATGTAGGATGCAATTTCAAAAAATTTCCTACACTCACGAAATATCTATCTAGGAGATGCATAGCAACGAGAGGGCGAGAGTGTGTCCACGTACCCTCGTAGCCCGAAAGCGGAAGCATTAGCTAACGTGATTGATGTAGTCGAACGTCTTCTCGATTCAACCGATCAAGCACCGAACGTACGACACCTCCGAGTTCTACACACGTTCAGCTCGATGACGTCCCTCGAACTCTTGATCCAGCGAAGTGTCGAGTGAGAGTTTCGTCAGCACGACGGCATGGTGACGGTGATGGTGAAGTGATCCGCGCAGGGCTTCGCCTAAGCACTACGACAATATGACCGAAGGAGTAAACAGTGGAGGGGGGCGTCGCACACGGCTAGGAACAATTAATGTGTGTTAGAGGCGCCCTGATACGTCTCCAACTTATCTATAATTTTTGATTGTTCCATGCTGTTATATTATCAATCTTGGATGTTTTATAATCATTTTATAGTCATTTCATATCATTTTTTGGTACTAACCTATTGACATAGTGCCAAGTGCGAGTTGCTGTTTTCTACATGTTTTTGACATCGCAGGAAATCAATACTAAACGGAGTCCAAATGCAACGAAACTTTACGGAGATTTTTTTGGACCAGAAGACACCTAATGGGCCAAGGCTGCACCTGGGGGGTGCTCCGAGGAGAGCACAACACACTAGGGTGCGCCAGGACGCCCAGGCGCGCCCTGGTGGGTTGTGCCCACCTCGGGTGCCCCTCGGACCGCCTCTTTGCTCTATAAATACCCCAATATTCCAGAAACCCTAGGGGAGTCGACGAAAATCAATTCCAGCCGCTGCAGAGTCTAGAACCACCAGATCCAATCTAGACACCATCACGGATGAGGTTCACCACCTCCATTGGTGCCTCTCCGATGATGCGTGAGTAGTTCTTTGTAGACCTGCGGGTTCGTAGTTAGTAGCTAGATGGCTTCCTCTCTCTCGTTTGATTCTCAATACAATGGTCTCTTGAAGATCCATATGATGTAACTCTTTTTGTGGTGTGTTTGTTGGGATCGGATGAACTTTGAGTTTATGATCAGATCTATCTTTTTATATCCATGAAAGTATTTGAGTTTCTTTGATCTCTTTTATGCATGATTCCTTATAGCCTCGTATTTCTTCTCTGATATTTGGGTTTTGTTTGGCCAACTTGATCTATTTATCTTGCAATGGGAAGATGTGCTTTGTAGTGGGTTCGATCTTACGGTGCTTGATCCCAGTGACAGAAGGGGAACCGACACGTATGTATCGTTGCTACTAAGGATAAAACGATGGGATCTATCTCTACATAGATAGATCTTGTCTACATCATGTCATCGTTCTTATTGCATTACTCCGTTTCTCCATGAACTTAATACACTAGATGCATGCTGGATAGCGGTCGATGTGTGGAGTAATAGTAGTAGATGTAGGCAGGAGTCGGTCTACTAATCTTGGACGTGATGCCTATATAATGATCATTGCCTGGATATCGTCATGAGTATTTGAAGTTCTATTAATTGCCCAACAGTAATTTGTTTACCCACCGTTTGCTATTTTTCTCGAGAGAAGCCACTAGTAAAACCTACGGCCCCCGGGTCTCTTTCTCATATCATTTGCCTTGGCGATCTATTTTCCTTTGCTTTTATTTTTAGATCTATTAAACCAAAAATACAAGAATTCCTTGCTGCAATTATTCTCATTTATTTTATTTGGCGTTCGATCTATCAATCTACTACAATTTTACTCATGTCTGTTTGCCTATCTTGAGGCGCCGTTACCCGAAAGGGATTGACAACCCCTTTAATACGTCGGGTTGCGAGTAGTACATGTGCCGTTTATGTGTTGTTGCTTTGTTCTCCTACTGGTTCAATAACCTTGGTCTCATCACTGAGGGAAATACCTACCGTCGCTGTGCTGCATCACCCCTTCCTCTTTTGGGAAATACCGACGTAGCTTCAAGACGCATCAAAAGGAATTTCTGGCGCCGTTGCCGGGGAGGATCTTCAACATATACCAGGTTCCGAATCACAAATCTCATCTCCTCGCAATTTACATTATTTTTCATTTGCCTCTCGTTTTTCTCTCCCCCACTTCACCAAAATTTGCCGTTTTATTCACCCCTCTTTTTCGTTTGCCGTTTTCTCGTCAGATCTATCCTTTGCTTGCAATCATGAGTGATTTCGGTATGGCACCAACAGATGATGGCCTAACTCCTAAGATGGGACGTCTAGGCAATCTGGATGCTAAAACTTTTATCTTGGGCAAGGAAATGTTATGGGAAAAGAACGTATCCAAGAATTTTTCAATAGTGTTGGAAATTTAAGTCTTGATGATGCTCCTGTACTTAATGTAGCGACCCGACCCTAATGGATCGAAGTCTCTGTGCTCAAGTGTCATCCCTGGATCGGTATGCTGACAGACAGTACTCGAGAATTTATAACAGAGGTAAATCACATGTATAAAGTAACGTAAATACTATTACCTCAATCCAAATAGCGGAAGTAACAACAAAGTTGTGGAGTCCCAACAACACCAACGGCAAAGTTGAGTGTAGACATCGTAACCCTAACGTATCACTTACTCGTCATAAGAATCCTGCAACATGAGACGTTGCAGCCATGTAGGTCAGTACATTGAATGTACTGGCAAATTCACACTGTAGAGCAATGCTGAATAATGGCTATCACTACATGCATATTTGGCTGGTGGAGGCTCTAAGTTTAATTTTTTGCATAAAGCTAATTTTTTCCTACAAAAAGGAATAATTTTTTATTCACTACCAAGTTGATGCCATTATTGAGAAGGTTCCTCCAACTCAATCCCAAAATAATAATATTAACCCAACAAATTCATTAAGTAAAGTGATGATATCAACCAATAATTCAAATACCAGATACTCAAGATGTCCATAACCGGGGACACGGCTAATCATGATTAGTTTGTACACTCTGCAGAGGTTTGCGCACTTTTCCCCACAAGACTCGATCTCCTCCGTTGAATTTCTCGCACTACATGGTGTTTGAGAAATGGATGATCGAGACACAGTCTTTACGAAGCATTAACTCTTTACTCTGGGTAGACAGTACCACCTATTTTCCCCTACATCTGCTAGCTACCACTAAAAGAGGTCACACAACATATTCAACTATGCCAGAGCCCATAATGGCTTGTGGCTGCACACGGAAGTTTCTAGCATGAATAATCTTATGATCCCTTTGAGCCTGGGTGGCATTCCATAGGGTGATCACACGGGTACTCTAGGATCCCCTTGGCAAGCCCTGGGTTCTCCAGTTGCCCGGGCAAACCACTGGGTGCTCCAGGGTGCCCCAACCATCCCACCCAGATGTGTATTAAAGTAGCCATATTAAGTTTCCCTTAGTTATTATATCTCTTGCAACTTTCATGAATCTCACATACCAGTCCCCGTCTACGAGCATGGCTAAGCAATATATGACACAACGAATATTCCCTGGGTGTTTCAGAAAGGTAATAGGTTCCTACCTCATCAACTACATAGCAATAACCACATGTACCCAAATCCTACTCATGCAAATATTTGAGGGGTGTATCTAATGCAAGTAAAACTGGGAATAGGAAGAGTATGATCGAAGTGTGAACTTGCCTTGTACTGTTGATGAATATTCGTCGCACTCATAACTCCTGATAGTTCTACTCGTCACACTCCGATCAATCTATCGTAAGCAAGCAATTGCATACATAAGCACTCATGCAAAGGAATCGAAGAAAAGATCTCGGAAAACTTCGAAAACAATCAATTAACTCTTGCAACAGAAAACAATTTCTAACAGTACCAAAATTGGGTGGATTTGGTCTTATTAGAATGTTTAGGTCAACAGCTTCGATTTGCAAAAAGAATCAACTAAATCGGAGTTACGAAACTCAAGTTCTGGGCAAAAGAAGTTAAAATTCAAAACTGTTTGAAACCGAATTTTAAACTTTTAAAAACATGTTTAAGTTGATTATCTGGACAGAGAGGATCAAGACGAAGAAGTGGGCGTTGGTTTCATCAAATTTGGATAAACGGATAAAAAGTTGTGAGGGTTTGAAAATCAGGGACTAATCTGTAGAAACTTATTTGCAATTGGATCCCTGGCCACGTGACAGCAAACTAACGGACGCACGTTGGCTACAGAACCCTAAACTATGAACACGTTCGCTCTAGAGGTTTAGACAATGAACGTTCTCTAAATAAAAAAACGTTTAGAGGAAAAAAACAAATAGATCTGGATCTAGATCCAGATCGGATGGACGAGGAGGGGCTTCGGTTACCGCGGCGGCGGGTCGTCAGCAGCGAGGAAGAACGGTGGCGGCGGCGTCGGATCTGAATGGCGAGACGACTCCGGTGGTCAACGAGGCCGGTGAAGGGGTCGGGGAGAGGCGACGCGGTGCGGCGGAGTCGATGGTGGCGACGGCGGTGGTCGGCGACGACGCGGGCGGCGGCTACGGCCTTCGATGACGGCGGCGGTTGCGATGCGAGGGTGGCGGTGCGAGGTTGGAGGAGAGACGGAGCCCAGGGCCTCGGCTTATATAGGAGGGGAGCCGAGGGTGGCTTGGGCGAGGGGCAAGGGCAAGGGGACGGTGTCCCGCTCGGACACGGCGGCGGTCGGCGGCGTGCTGGAGGCGGAGTGCTGCGAGAGGTTGGTGGCGACAAGCGGCTGGGCTGCGCTGTGGCCTGGCTGGCTAGCTGGGCCGGCCCAGTTCGGCGGAGGAAGAAGTTTTTTTAAACACAAACAGACAAAAGAAAATAAAAACAAAAAGAAATAAAAATATAATATAGGCATTTTATATATCAAAATTTTCAGAAAAAAGATTTTCTACACCATGAACATTTTCCTGCATCAAATAAAATCCACAAAAATTTAAATAAAGCAAACAATGCTACTGGTTCATTTAAAAATCAAATAAAAATATTTTAAAAAGACAAAATAATTTCAAATTTATTTCTCTCCATTTTTATATTGTAGGGAATCATTTTACCCTAATTTCCATATATTTTATTTTTGGAGAAAAATGATTTGAATAAAAACCAAATAACGCCAAATTGAAAATAATTTATGAAGGGAATTTAAATTTGATTCTCTGAAACTAACAACTCTCTTTCTTAGAATTTGAAGAAGTCATTTTATCTTCTCTCATGAAACTCATTGAGTTGCATAAAGTTTTTGAATTTGAAATAGTTCCAAATGGAATTCAAATCTTTTCAAAACCCTTTTCATTTATTTAAATGGAAGAAGTCATATCATCTTCACTCCAGGGTTTTGTGATGAAATGAATTTGAATTCATGAAGATTATAAATGCAAGATGAAAGTTTGGGAAAGTCCTTTTATTCCATCTCATTTAACTTTCAAAAAGTTTCAAATTTCACTCAATTTCACACAAGCAACCACACCACAATCAAGCAATCAACCAAAACTATTTATTTAATATAACATTCCAAAATTTAGAATTTTGGGATGTTACAAACCTACCACCTTTAAAATGATTCTTGCCCTCGAGATTCGGAGAAGCTAGCAAGAAATAGGTTAGGGTCGGGGTCTTCTCAAAATCCATCGATCGTCACAGGGGGTCTGGGGTGCTACCACCCTTAGAAGCATTGTTATGGTTCCATCAAAACTAATATACTCCATCCTTATTGTTAGCAGGGTTAGTCTTATGAGATCTTCAGGATAATTGCTTCTCTGGCTCTTCCGGTAGTGGCATACCTTTTTCGTCAATTCCTGTGTCCATTTCATCTTGGTACGATTCCTCTATGATAGGGCCTTCTTATCTGATAGGTCTGGCGTCAATACTAAACAACTATCGATATCTCATGGTGGTCAAAAATTTATGGTTTCTCCTGCAGGAAATGGGTCTGGGTTGAACCTCACCGTATGACCTACGATTGGCAACAGCTGCCTTGTACAAGGGGAAACTGTCATACCATTCTAAGGTTCAATTAGGCTTAATATCGCCGTCTCTCTACTACGGGTAAGTCACTCAGATTTACCATCCCATATAGCAATGCGAATAATAAGAGTAAGTCGGTATGGTGATCAATCCATCCCGCACCCAAATCATTACCTTGTATATGGTTTAGCGAATCTCGCATTCTAACACTCGGTCATCCTCACAAGCATTGCAGAATTTCTCTTGTCGGCGACCAAGTTCGGATAAATCCATGGATTTGCAAGCCAAACAAACATCTATCATTCTTTCACAACTCTCAGGTTTTGCGTTACTCCTATGAGATCGTCTGTTGATAAAGTCGTATCTTCTTCCAGGGTTTTTTCCTTCAGCAAGAGTGTGCTTGCTTCTTGGCAGGTCCTAGGGCCTGTGAGTTATGGGCTCACCTCATCACATTTATAGCTTTAACTCCTACTGGGTTACAATTGCTCCATATTACCAACATTATACCTCCTTTATATCCAATAATACTTCATCCCTTCATATTCTTGGGGTATGCCACATATCGAGATAAAACTCATACTTATTTTGTCCGAAGTCCAGTCCATGGAATATCATTATCTTTTCCAGGGGGTCAAGTGTCCTCATAGGGTACTACCACCCTTGAAATGCACAATTTTTTTCATAGACCATATTTCTCATATCCTCAAAAATGGTCAAAATCTTTCTTCATAGAGTAACTACTCATAAAATCCAAATCAGTACCAACGATACTAAATTTATTGATTCTCAAATTATTACAGTCTCCTGCATTTCCATTACATGCCTCAAGTGAACACCTAATATAAAAAATGTTCCCACTACTACTACTATATTTCTCACACACTCAACTATTAAACACGAATATCCTCATTGGGACAATCTCTGGCAAAGTGCCCTGCTTCATTACAACGGAAACTTTTTACTTCTGACAAGTCTCGAGGTTTCCTTGTGATTACATAGCCTCCTTGGGTCCTCGGCTTCCTTTTGGGCAACCGCTGAAGTAGTGCCCTGAATCTTTGCACCTGAAACATGTGATATGTCTCAGGTCCTTCTTTGTAGAAATTGGGTTGTTCCTAGAATCCAATCTATTTCTCTTCCTGAACTTTTCCGTGCCAATCAGGACTTCTATTTCCTGTGGGTCATACTCTACTTCCACTGTCGGGAATGCTGCTAGATCGTCCTTCGGGCAGTTCTGGGAGATGTGTCCTTCTTCTCCACATGAATAGCATGACTTGGTGCAGGGTTTAATTGGGTCTTCTTCGGGTGTGTCCTCCACCTCTTCCTTCATCACAGGTTCTTCTAAAATTTCCATGAGGGCTCCTTTCAATTCTTCTTTCTTCTATCGGATGGTTATTTGTACCATAGGGTAAATGTGACACTGAGCAGGGTAGTGGGTAGTCCCTTCACACAAGAAACAAGTAATCTGCCTAGTTGGGCATTCTTCAGCTGGGTGACTTCCTTCACAATGAGGACATTCATCCTTGTGTTCTTTATGGTCGTGTCCTATTTCTCCTCAAAGCTTGCATGCACAAGGTTTCTTCATGTCATTTCCATAAGGTTTCAACTTCTGGGACACAAGCCGAGATCTTTGCAGAGTCAACTTAAATTATTTCCAAGTGGTTACTCCTTGCCATCCATTGATGGTTTCGTACATCCTCCACCAAGTAGCAGCACCTTTTTCATAGCATTGAAGAGCATGCTGGGCCATATCGTTTCCAACTAATGTTATTCTTCATGTGATCTTCCATGTTCTGAATCCATCGGTCCGTGTCCAATTAAGTCATCGGTCCAAAAAATGTGAATTCATACCCATTCATCCTCTATTGGTTCCAAGGTTTTGGGGTGAGTAAGAGAGATAGAGAGGGATACACACAATACAAACAATAGTTTTGAAAAGACAGATTTTATTTTGTGGTTGTGGGAAAACATCAAACAAATGACAACTCACAATCGTCGCATCTAACATAGGTATATAACAGGGGGTTGGTCTTCTAAAGGTCAATAAATCTTCAAAGTCACCAAACTCTTCAAGTCTTGTTCATGTCTCCGATGGCTTCTTCCGATCGTGCTTGTCCTTCTCAAGTTCTTCTGCCAGGTCATCTCTGTTGACGCGAAGTTTCTCGTGACGTCCTTTAATATTCTGGAGTTGCGTTCCAAACTTCTGGGTTTCAACATCCTTGGCATGAACCATGGTCCTACTGTCCTTCAGTTCCTGACGAATCTCCGGTATCTCGAGGTTTTGCTCCTCCAGCTTGGCTACTTTCAGCTTCTGGGTCCTGAGTTCTTCACGAAACACTTCCTTGTCAAATACGGCTTCCTGAAGGTCCATCTTAAAATTCTTGATGTAATACTCCAGATCCTGGTGATACACCAGCTAAGGTTAAAAATTCATCTTTTGCTGATAGGTGCTCCATTAGCCCTTTTTTCATCCAATCCTTCCGACAAAATGCATGCTTAACTCAGCACGGTGACAATAGCATAAGCGGGCGATAACATCATGGATAGCCATGTTTCTGCCCTTGTCATTGCCATGAGCTATTATTCCATAGTTGATATCTCCTTCCTTAGGGTTTTCTTGACAAAAAGTTTGAGTTTTAACGCTCCATGTTCCGGTCTTTCTCCGACACACCTTGATCTCGGGTATTGACAGCTTCAATAGTCTGACAAGTTCCATAAGGGTAGCCTTCCTAGGTCACACCAATCTGGAATTTCTTCAGAGCCTTCAAATTCTCCTAGTCTTCGGAGTCTTCAACCATTGTAGTTTCCATTATTCTAATGCCCAGTAAAATCCTCTTTAATCTGAAGTGGCCTTTAGTTGTCCGATATCTTGTACTTCTTGGAGCGGCCTCATCAGTCGAATCTTCGTGTGGTCAAAAGGGAAATGGTATAGTCTAACTATTTGAGATGAGAGGAAATACTTGGTAAAGCTTTAGAGAAGATGAGAGTTAAGGGATATCTTTTGAAAATAAAGTTTTAGAGAAATCCTTTCCTATGGGCTTGCCAGTTTCTAAGGGTCACGTCCTACTCAACATCTGCTCTGATACCATCTTGTGGCGACCCAACTCGAATGGATCGAAGTCTCTGTGCTTAAGTGTCATCCCTGGATCGGTATGCTGCCACACACAGTACTCGAGGATTTATAATAGAGGTAAATCACATGTATAAAGTAACATAAATACTTTACCTCAATCCAAATAGCGGAAGTAACAACGAAGTTGTGGAGTCCCAACAACACCAACGGCAAAGTTGAGTGTAGACATCATAACCCTAACGTATCACTTACTCGTCGTAAGAATCCTGCAACATGAGACATTGCATCCATGTAGGTCAGTACATTGAATGTACTAGCAAATTCACACTGTAGAGCAATGTTGAATAGTGGCTATCACTACATGCATATTTGGCTGGTGGAGGCTCTAAGTTTAATTTTTACATAAAGCTAATTTTTCCTACAACAAAGGAATAAATTTTTATTCACTACCAAGTTGATGCCATTATTGAGAAGGTTCCTCCAACTCAATCCCAAAATAATAATATTAACCCAAAAAATTCATTAAGTAAAGTGATGAGATCAACTAATAATTCAAATACCAGATACTCAAGATGTCCATAACCGGGGACACGGCTAATCATGATTAGTTTGTACACTCTGCAGAGGTTTGCGCACTTTTCCCCACAAGACTCGATCTCCTCCGTTGAATTTCTCGCACTACATGGTGTTTGAGAAATGAATGAGAGACACAGTCTTTCCGAAGCATTAACTCTTTACTCTGGGTAGATAGAACCACCTACTTTCCCCTACCTCTGCTAGCCTACCGCTGAAAGAGGTCACACAACATACTCAACTATGCCAGAGCCCATAATGGCTAGTGGCTGCACACGGAAGTTTCTAGCATGAATAATCTTATGATCCCTTTGAGCCTGGGTGGCATTCCATAGGGTGATCACACGGGTACTCCGGGATCCCCTTGGGCAAGCACTGGGTTCTCCAGGTGCCCTGGCAAACCACTGGGTGCTCCAGGGTGCCCCAACAATTCCACCCAGATGTGTATTAAAGTAGCCACCTTAAGTTTCCCTGAGTTATTATATCTCTCGCAACTTTCATGAATCTCACATACCAATTCCCGTCTACGAGCACGGCTAAGCAATATATGACACAACGAATATTCCCGGGGTGTTTCAAAAAGGTAATAGGTTCATACCTCATCAACTACATAGCAATAACCACATGTACCCAAATCCTACTCATGCAAATATTTGAGGGGTGTATCTAATGCAAGTACAACTGGGTATAGGAAGAGTATGATCAAAGTGTGAACTTGCCTTGTACTATTGATGAAGATTCATCGCACTCATAACTCCTGATAGTTCTACTCGTCACACTCCGATCAATCTATCGTAAGCAAGCAATTGCATACATAAGCACTCATGCAAAGGAATGGAAGAAAAGATCTCGGAAAACTTTGAAAACAAGCAATTAGCTCTTGCAACAGAAAACAATTTCTAATAGTACCAAAATTGGGTGGATTTGGTCTTATAAAAAATTTTAGGTCAGGAGCTTCGATTTGCAAAAAGAATCAACTAAATCGGAGTTACGAAACTCAAGTTGTGGGCAAAAGAAGTTCAAATTCAAAATTGTTTGAAACCAAATTTGAAGCTTTGAAAAACATGTTTAAGTTGATTATCTAGACATAGAGGATCAATACAAAGAAGTGGGCGTTGGTTTCATCGAATTTGGATAAACGGGTAAAAAGTTGTGAGGGTTTCAAAATCAGGGACTAATCTATAAGAAACTTATTTGCAACTGGGTCCCTGGCCATGTGACAACAAACTAACGGATGCACGTTCGGTACATAACCCTACACTATGAACACGTTCGCTCTAGAGGTTTAGACAATGACCGTTCTCTAAATAAAAAATGTTTAGAGGAAAAAAACAAATAGATCTGGATCGTTAGATCCAGATCGGACGGACGAGGAGGGGCGACGGTTACCGCGACGGCGGGTCATCGGCGGCGAGGAAGAACGGGGGCGGCGGCGACGGCGGATCCGAATGGCGAGATGGCTCCGGTGGTCGACGAGGCCGGCGAAGGGGTCGTGGAGAGGCGACGCGGTGCGGCGGAGTCAATGGTGGCGACGGCTGTGCTGCGGGAGGTCGGTGGCGACGCGCGGCTGGGCTGGGCTGGGCTGGCCCAGTTTGGTGGAGGAAGAAGTTTTTTTTAAACACGGACAGACAAAAGAAAATAAAAACAAAAATAAATAAAAATATAATATAGGCATATTATATATCACAATTTTCAAAAAAAGATTTTCTACAGCATGAACATTTTCCTAGCGTCAAATAAAATCCACAAAATTTAAATCAAGAAAACAGTGCTACTGGTTCATTGAAAAAACAAATAAAAATATTTTAACAAGCCAAAATAATTTCAAATTTATTTCTCTCCATTTTTCTATTGTAGGGAATCATTTTACCCTCATTTCCATATATTTTATTTTTGGAGGAAAATAATTTGAATAAAAACCAAATAACTCCAAATTGAAAATAATTTCAGAAGGGACTTTAAATTTGATTCTTTGAAACTTCCAACTCTCTTTTTTAGCATTTGAAGAAGTAATTTTATCTTCTCTCATGAAACTCATTGAGTTGCAGAAAGTTTCTGAATTTGAAATAGTTCCAAATGGAATTCAAATCTTTTCAAAACCCTTTTCATTTGTTTAAATGGAAGAAGTCATATCATCTTCACTCCAGGGTTTTGTGATGAAATGAATTTGAATTCATGGAGATTATAAATGCAAGATGAAAATTTGGGAAAGTCCTTTTATTCCCTCTCATTTAACTTTCATTTTTTTTTTCAAATTTCACTCAATTTCACACAAGAAACCACACCACAATCAAGCAACCAACCAAAACTATTTATTTAATATAACATTCCAAAATTTAGAATTTTGGGATGTTACACTTAAGACTACTAGGTCTTATGCGGATGCTATTTCAGCGCTAGTTCTGAAACTTGGAAGCAAATTTATCCATACTCATCCTACTTTGCGAAGATTCTTTTTTGAGCTCCCCGTTATAAAGAATCCTAAAGCTAAAAAGTTGGCCACTCTCATTCTTATGAATGAGTTTGACTACATAATACGGGAGGCTAGGAAAATCTTTGATTTTTATGGTATGAATCGTGAAAACCCCGTGATAGATGAAATCCTTTACAATAGTGATTATGCGCTAAGGCATTTGCTTGGGGATAATAAAATCTTCGATGAGAAACTTAAAAAAGAAGTTCCCGTTTTAGATATAATCCAACAAGTTTTCAATAACGTTAATCAACGTCACTCTTGGATTGTTGCGGGAAATCAAAGGGGTTATGATGAAAACCAACTTAGAAATTCTAAGGTTTCTATGGATAATATGTTTTATGTTGTCTTTACAAAACCCCATGATGAAAATACCTCTAATAAAATCAAGAACAAAGATGACAAAACTTAGATCCTTGCTTGATGCCTAGCTAAGGGCGTAAAACTATAACGCTTGTTGGGAGGTAACCCAATGAATAAAATTTATTTTTACCTTTTGCTTTCTGTTCTTGAGTGTTAGCACAATTATGCTACTATTATAATTGTGTTTTTTGTGTTTTAATTAGTGTTTGTGCCAAGTAAAGCCTTTAGGATCTTCTTGCGTGATAGTTGTTTGATTTTGCTGAAAAACAGAAACTTTTGCGCTCACGAAAACAATTCTTATTTTTTACCAGAGCGTGGAAAAATGCTAATTTTTTTGCAATAGATTAATATACAAATTTCTCAGGTCATCCTAAGTTTTCAGAATTTTTTGGAGTTTCAGAAGTATTCGAATATTCAGATTGCTACAAACTGTTCTGTTTTTGACAGATTCTGTTTTCTTTGCGTTGTGTGCTTGTTTTGATGGATCTATGGTTTTCCTTGATGAGTTTTTGCCGTAGAAAAGTTGGAATACAGTAGATATAATGCAAGAAAAAAATATGAATTGGTTTGCTACAGTACTTATAGTAGTGGTTTGTTTTCTTATACTAACGGATCTCACGAAGGTTTTGTTGAGTTTTGTGTGACTGAAGTTTTCAAGTTTTGGGTTATCTTACGATGGATGAAGGAATAAGGAGTAAGAAGAGCCTAAGCTTGGGAATGCCCCGGCATCACAAGCTATTATCCAAAAGAGAGCAAGCAACTAAGCTTGGGGATGCCCCCGAGTGGCATCCCCCTCTTTCTTCTAACGACCATCAGTATTTTACTCGAAACTATATTTTTATTCGTCACATACTATGTGTTTTGCTTGGAGCGTCTTGTATGATATAAGTCTTTGCTTGTTTTATTTTGTGTTTTATGTCTTGATTCCTTGCTGGACACACCTATTTGAGAGAGCCAAAATTATGTCATGACTTGTTAGAATTGCTCTCTATGCTTCACTTAAATTTTTATGAGCTATGGACTTGCTCTAGTGCTTCACTTATATCTTTTTGAGCACGGTGTGCTTTAGTATTTTTGCAAAAAATGCTCTCTTGCTTCACTTAGATTTATTTGAGCGTTAGTAAAATTTTCAAGAAATTCTCTCTTGCTTCACTTAAATTAATTTGGGAGAAAGAAATATTATGCTCATGATCTTCACTTATATTTGTTTGAGCTTATCAAAAGCAACATATAAAAATTAGTCCCAAAGTGATAGATATCCAAGAGGATATAATAAAAACTTTCATGAAGATCATTGGACAAAATAAACTTGATTCTTAGTAATAGTTTTGAGATATGATGATGTGATATGTGACTCATGTTGATGAGTAATTATGCTTTAGTAAGAATATTGGTGTTAAGGTTTGTGATTCCCTATGCAAGCACGAAAGTCAAGAATTATACAATGAAATTATATCCTACTTGTGGTGCATTATTCGGTGTTAATTGTGCTTAATGCTCGCTTATGAGATTATTCATTTCTTGGTTGGTCGCTTCCCAATCTTTTGCTAGCCTTCATTCTGCACTAAGTATGATCACTACTTGTGCGTCCAAAAACCTTTAAACCAGTTTTGCCACATGAGTCCAGTATACCTACCTATATGCGGTATTCTTTTGCCGTTCTAAGCAAATTTGCATGTGCCATCTCTAATTTTCAAAATAAACTTCTCTTTCGTGTGTTTGTACCGCTCGCGGAGCGGTGAGGGGTGGCTAATATTTTCCATGCTAGATGTGTTATTCTCACGATGAGTGTTTATTCACTTGTCATTGCACGAGAGTAAGGCAAAGGTATTAGGGATGCCCAGTCCCGAAATGAAAAATGAATTTACTTTATGTTGTCAAATAATAAATTCCTTGGAAAGTGTTGGTATGGAGGGCACCCGTGGATATGGTTAGCCATGGAAAGTGAAAGTATGGTTGAAAAAGGAATAAACTTTAATTTTTGTTTGGGAACTGCCTATGATATATCTAGCATGGAAAGTGTTGGGAACTCTAAGTCGTTTCCGTTGGTGGGAAGGATGCACCTCCCAAACATTTTTATCTCTAAGTTTTTCGCTTTGAGCTCTGGCACCTCTACAAATCCCTACTTCCCTCTGCGAAGGGCCTTTCTTTTACTTTATGCAATTTTTATTTTTGAATTTGAGTCTCCATCTTATCTTATAAAAGCACCAACTAGGAGGCAATATGATCATACTTGAGCATTGGGTGTAGCTAATATGCGAGTGTGTTTCATGAATAGATCAATGATTGAGCATAATGGGCTAGGGATAGCTTATTTTAGCGTTGATATTTTGAAAGACATGGTTGCTTGTTGATATGCTTGAGTATCTAAATTATCATGTCAAAACTAGAATATTGCTTTGAACAATATAAAAGTCCAAATGTCCATGCTATAAAGAAAAGAGTATGATATGACATGTGAGGCAACATTCCACATCAAAAATTCTATTTTTATCACTTACCTACTCGAGGACGAGTAGGAGTTAAGCTTGGGGATGCTGATACATCTCCAACGTATCTATAATTTTTATTGTTCCATGCTGTTATATTATCAATCTTGGATGTTTTATAATCATTTTATAGTAATTTCATATCATTTTTTGGTACTAACCTATTGACATAGTGCCAAGTGCCAGTTGTTGTTTTCTGCATGTTTTTTACATCGCAGGAAATCAATACTAAACGGAGTCCAAATGCAACGAAACTTTACAAAGATTTTTTTGGACCAGAAGATACCTAATGGGTCAAGGCTAAGCCTGGGGGGTGCTCCGAGGAGAGCACAACCCACTAGGGCGCGCAAGGAGGCCCAGGCGCGCCCTGGTGGGTTGTGCCCACCTCGGGTGCCCCCCGGACCGCCTCTTTTGCTCTATAAATACCCCAATATTCCAGAAACCCTAGGGGAGTCGACGAAAATCAATTCCAGCCGCCGCAGAGTCAAGAACCACCAGATCCAATCTAGGCACCATCACGGATGAGGTTCACCACCTCCATTGGTGCCTCTCCGATGATGCGTGAGTAGTTCTTTGTAGACCTATAGGTTCGTAGTTTGTAGCTAGATGGCGTCCTCTCTCTCGTTTGATTCTCAATACAATGGTCTCTTGGAGATCTATATGATATAACTCTTTTTGCGGTGTGTTTGTTGGGATCGGATGAACTTTGAGTTTATGATCAGATTTATCTTTTTATATCCATGAAAGTATTTGACTTTCTTTGATCGCTTTTATGCATGATTGCTTATAGCCTTGTATTTCTTCTCCGTTATTTGGGTTTTGTTTGGCCAACTTGATTTATTTATCTTGCAATGGGAAGAGGTGCTTTGTAGTGGGTTCGATCTTACGGTGCTTGATCCCAGTGACAGAAGGGGAACCGACACGTATGTATTGTTGCTACTAAGGATAAAACGATGGGGTCTATCACTACATAGATAGATCTTGTCTACATCATGTCATCGTTCTTATTGCATTACTCCGTTTCTCCATGAACTTAATACACTAGATGCATGCTGGATAGCGGTCGATGTGTGGAGTAATAGTAGTAGATGCAGGAAGGAATCAGTCTACTAATCTTGGACATGATGCCTATATAATGATCATTGCCTGGATATCGTTATGAGTATTTGAAGTTCTATCAATTGCCCAACAGTAATTTGTTAACCCACCGTTTGCTATTTTTCTCGAGAGAAGCCACTAGTGAAACCTACGGCGCCCGGGTCTCTTTCTCATATCATTTGCCTTTGCGATCTATTTTCCTTTGCTTTTATTTTCAGATCTATTAAACAAAAAATACAAAAATACCTTGCTGCAATTTATTCTCATTTATTTTATTTGGAGTTCGATCTATCAATCTACTACAATTTTACTCACGTTTGTTTGCCTATCTTGAGGCACCGTTACCCGAAAGGGATTGACAACCCCTTTAATACGTCGGGTTGCGAGTAGTTGTTATTTTGTGCAGGTGCCGTTTACGTGTTGTTGCTTGGTTCTCCTACTGGTTGGATAACCTTGATCTCATCACTAAGGGAAATACCTACCTTCGCTGTGCTGCATCATCCCTTCCTCTTTGGGGAAATACTTACGTAGCTTCAAGCCACATCACGCCCCCGCCCCCGTATATAAAGGAGGGAGAGGGGAGGAGGCCGGCCTAGGGGCGCCCCAAGTGGGAGGAGTCCCACTTGGGCTCCTAGTCCAATTCGCCCCCCTTTCCTTTTATCGGAGGGGGGAAAGGGGAAAGGAGAGGGAGAAGGAGAAGGAAAAGGGCGGCGTCGCTCCTTCCCCTAGTCCAATTCAGACTCCTCCCTTGGGGGGGGGGGCACGCGCCACCCCTTGTGGGCTGGCCTGCCTCCCTCCTATGGCCCATGTGGCCCATATTTTCCCCCCGGGGGTTCCGTTTACCCCCAGGTACTCCGATATGTACCTGATACATTCCGAAACACTTCCGATGTCCGAATACTATCATCCAATAAATCAATCTTTACCTCTCGACCATTTCAAGACTGATCTTACCCGGGACTCCGAACAATCTTTGGTCACCAAAACACATAACTCATAATACAAATCGTCATCGAACGTTAAGGGTGCGGACCCTACGGGTTCGAGAACTATGTAGACATGACCGAGACACCTCTTCGGTCAATAACCAATACCGGAACCTGGAAGCGCATATTGGTTCCCACATATTCTACGAAGATCTTTATCGGTCAAACCGTAATGACATCATACGTCATTCCCTTAGTCATTGGTATGTTACTTGCCCGAGATTCGATCGTCGGTATCTTCATAGCTAGTTCAATCTCGTTACCGGCAAGTCTCTTTACTCATTCCGTAATGCATCATCCCGCAACTAACTCATTAGTCACATTGCTTGCAAGGCTTATCATGATGTGCATTACCGAGAGGGCCCGGAGATACCTCTCCGATACTCGGAGTGACAAATCCTAATCTCGATCTATGCCAACCCAACAAACACCTTCGAAGATACCTGTAGAGCATCTTTATAATCACCCAGTTATGTTGTGACGTTTGATAGCACACAAGGTATTCCTCCGGTATCCGGGAGTTGCATAATCTCATAGTCAAAGGAATATGTATAAGTCATGAAGAAAGCAACAACAATACAACTTAACGATCATTATGCTAAGCTAACGGATGGGTCTTGTCCATCACATCATTCTCCTAATGATATCATCTCGTTCATCAAATGACAACACATGTCTATGGTTAGGAAACTTAACCATCTTTGATTAACGAGTTAGTCTAGTAGAGGCATACTAGGGACACTGTGTTTTGTCTATGTATTCACACATGTATCAAGTTGTCGGTTAATACAATTCTAGCATGAATAATAAACATTTATCATGAATAAGGAAATATAAATAACAACTTTATTATTGCCTCTAGGGCATATTTCCTTCAATATGTGTGTTACACATGTGTTATTTAGTATGATACTAGACAATTGTTTCTACATAAAGAGTGTTTTATGGATTTTGGAAAAGTGGACTACTTAATATCTGGTAATGTGAAATGGTATATATGTGAAGCTTATTAAAAAATGCATATGGATTCTAGGTACTATATAAAAAAGGTGCTATACACATAGGTCTAAGCTGTTTTTGTCATTTTATCTTTTATGAAATGTGAAATATGCTTATACCCTTCAGCTCTACCTTTAGCTGATACATTTGTGTGTTTCATAATATTTATAGATGGAAAGTTTGTTCTAATCCTTGGCATGATGGCACGTGCTTCCTCCTGCATCGCTATGTGAATTTAAGGATTAATCTTGGATGAACTACGTGTGAATATAATGTATATAAAACAAAAAACTACTATTTCTTTTTGATCCAATCTCGAAGGAAAGAGACTTTGAATCTAGCCGCATTACCTCCAAAGCAGGATTGAAGAAGTAGACCTACCGAATCCGGATTCAACCGGAGCTTTGATCTGGAAAATTGGGCTACCACTGGTACGCGTCGGTGCTATACAAACGGTTTTTAACCCCTTTCCGCGATGACATTTGGAACCGTCGCCTAGTGAGTGACGGCGATAGGGGCCTCCTTCCCACACGACCCAGAAACCGTCGGGAATATTAAGGAAGCACATAATATATTTAATTTCCATATTAAGGAAGCAGGATTTCATAATTGAAATACATCTGAGTATAATATGATATAGCTTCAGCACTGAGCTACCCCATTACACAACTGCACCAGCACCAAGTTTCACATGCAACATGTAGAACCTTTCGAAATTAGCATCATAGACAGTATATAGACAGGTGCATCTCATCTGGAAAACTGCTGAAGCGGAAGGCGAATATTGAGCCTTCATTCATGTTGAAGGTCTTTGCAACTTTAGGCCAGTGCCTGTGGATGATTGACCGTCCGTCCTTCGTCCTCTTCAGGAACACTTCAATATTGAAATGTGGGTGTTGTATGAAAACCTTCCTCGCCTCCTGACCATAGAGGTGGTTTGAGAGGTAATCATCAGTGAGCTGCTTTGAAAAGGCCTGAAAACAAGGATGTGCATAAATATCTTCTCTATATTGGAAATGGGGCAAAGGAATAAAAAAGTAAGGTATAATAGTTAGCACCATCTTGTAGTGAACTGATGTCTTCTACATTGTGCAGACAAAGATTTTGTTGTTGTTTGCCGCTAATTTCTTTATCCTAACAATCTTTCTGAGTTTCTTGACTTGATTGATATTCATGGACAACTCATTTCCCCATATGCAAAAAGGGTCGAACGGTGGGTTGAAACCTCTGGCAGTAGGACCTACATGTGCAAGACCAAATTTTTAAAAACCTAAATATTAGACTGGTTCCTGCAATTGCACAATAATGTGCTATTCGACAACAAACCATGGACGTGCAGTTAACTAAACACCACAACAAATGAGCCAAACGTTAACTGAGCACCACATTGCACAATATGACATACTCCTAATAGAAGATCAGACAGTTAACCAAACCAAGCATGCTTAACAACTTGGAAATATAGCAATTGTATTTGTTTCTCATGTATTTAGTACAGCCAAATTCGATTTATTTCTCACATGGTATACAATAACAGAATGCACCCACAACAATTGAACATCGCATTGCAGAATTGAACCAAGCATTTAACTAAACACCACAACAAATGAACCAAACATTAACTGAGCACCACATTGCACAATATAACATAATCCTAATAGAAGATCAGAGAGTTAAACAAACCAAACATGCTTAACAACTTGGAAATATAGCAATTGTATTTGTTTCTCATGTATTATTACAACCAAATTCGATTTATTTCTCACATGGTATACAATAGCAGAATGCACCCACAACAATTGAACAACGCATTGCAGAATTGAACCAAGCAGTTAACTAAACACCACAACAAATGAACCAAACGTTAACTGAGCACCACATTGCACAATATAAAATACACCTAATAGAATATCAGAGAGTTAAACAAACCAAGCATGCTTAACAACTTGGAAATATAGTAATTGTATTTGTTTCTCATGTATTTAGTACAGCCAAATTCGATTTATTTATCACATGGTATACAATAACAGAATGCACCCACAACAATTGAACATCGCATTGCAGAATTGAACCAAACAGTTAACTAAACACCACAACAAATGAACCAAACGTTAACTGAGCACCACATTGCACAATATAACATACTCCTAATAGAAGATTAGACAGTTAACCAAACCAAGCATGCTTGACAACTTGGAAAATTGCATCCTGAAGAATTGAACATCACATTTGCAGAATTGAACCAAACAGTTAACTGAAAACCACATTGCACGACATATAGAACATATACACTAGAGCAGAAGATTGCATGGTAAAAGTAGATAGCACAATTCACTAGAATTTGTTAAGGAAACGCAGTAGCTAGCAAACTGAACATGGGTCCTTATAGTGAGCTAATAAGACAAGCTACTCCTCATTGTCGGAGATATCGATGACGATTGGCTCCTTGGACATGGAAGAGGGCGAGGCCTCCGCATCATGGGTGCCCTCGTCGTAGTGTTGAGTTGCCTGAGCCGCTCCGGTCACCAACCTGCTGGCTCTCGAGATGAGGTAAGCACGTGCACGCTGAGAAAACACCTCGTAGTCTTTGTCGAAGGCACCGACAGTGGCCTCAAGAAAATGCTACGAACTATCATTTAAGCAGCCAACCGTGTCGCGGCGTCGGCGCGCGAGGCGTCGACGGTGGCCTCGACAGCAAGGTGCTCCTCCAAGATCTGGGGGTCGGCACGAATGGAAGCCATCGCGACCTCATCCGCGCGTGCGACCGCGATTTGCTTCTCCGCTGCCATATGCTCCTTGAGATCCTGGATATACTGCGTGCACCATGGCTTAGGGCGACGCTTATTTGGTGGAGGGGTCGGTGATTTGGGTGGAAGGTGTCACGCTCGCGCCGGCGGTCGGGGCATGTGGGATGTGGAAGGAGGAGGAGGATGGGGGTCGGGTGTGGATTACCTGCTTGGATAGGCAAGGCCGAGCAGTGTGAAGGAGGGTCGCCGGCGAGGAGGCGACACTTCAAGCAAGGAGTGAAGGTTTGGACTTGGAAAGGAAGGCAGAAACAGGGGAAATGTGTCTTTTGGTAAGGGGAAGGGGGCGGGGAGGTAGATATTTCCGCGGAAGCCAAAAATTTGGAATCGCTTCAGCGAAAAAACTGGCGCGCAAAGTGTCATCAGACACGGTCCGTTATTCAGAGCGGGCTGTGGACTGTAGCCGTCGCACCTTCTCGCGTAAGCCGTATGCGTACTATAATCCGACGATGCTCCAAGATATTTTGTGCTGCATCTCACACGGTTGGTGATAATAAACTGTGTGGGATCTACTTGATTTTTCGTCTTGATTTGAATTACATAATGGGGTCATAGCGGCAATGGACGGTGTTTGAATTGTTAGACCTTTTATCTGCAGTGAACATGCAACTATATGTGTGTCGTAAAAAAATTGGAATTATCCCGGGTTCATTCGGAAATTTTATACATTAAATTGGTTTTCTAGCCATTTCAGGTGCACAATTCAAAATTAAAGCACATGCACATGCTCCGGTGCACCAACATGGGTTGTAAAATCATATATGTGTCCATGGGTTTATGCTTATGTCCTATGCAAGAAATGGGGATGAATATTGAACACTACGACACCGTGGCTCTCCGGCAAATGTTGAGGTACTTGCTTTTGTAATTTTAGTAAATCCAGAACCCGTCTGAAATTCATGAACCTTGGCATGCTATCATGGAATGGCATCAACATGCTGGGGTAAAAAATATTTTCCCATTTGGGGCAGATTGTGGTATAAGCTTCTCACAAACCAGAGCTTCCACAAACCAGATTGTGGTTCCGTTAGGGAAATGTGTCACCTTTGTGGAAAAAATGATATTCGTTGCCTCTTCTTCCTTTCAATTTTTTTCCTGCTGTCAACATAGAACAACGGGAGTGTCATGTTAAATTTTGGATTTTTTCGGGGATCGTTTGGACATTTTATACGTTAATTGAGTTTTCTAGGCATTTATGTGCATAATTCAAAATTGAACTACATGCACATGCTCCGTCCATAAAAATAGGTTGCAATTGTCCTTGGTTGTAAGATTAGGTCACATGCAAGAAATGAGAACGAATGTCAAACACCTTGACACTGTCGCTCGGCCGCTAACATTGAGATACATGGTTTTAAAATTATAGTAAATAGAAAACTCGTCTGAAATTCATGAAACTTGACATGATATGATGGAACGGCAGCGACATGCCATGGTAAAAATATCGTCCCATTTGGGGCAGGTGTGGGTATAAGCTTCTCGCAAACCAGAGCTTCTCTCACAACAAGCCTGATGGTTTCAGTAGGGTACGTGCCACCTTGGGGGACGAAACGATATCTTTTGCCTCTTATTGCTTTCAAAATGTTTCTCGTGTCAACATAGAACAACACGAGTGTTGTGTCAATTTTTGGGATTTTTCGGGGTTCGATTGGACATTTTATGCATTAACTGAGTTTTCTATGCATTCCTGTGCATAATTCAAATTTGAAGTATAGGCACATGCTCTAATGCATATAAATTAGTTGAAAATTCAAATTTGTGCCCTTGGTTGCATGCTTAGGTCCCATGCAAGAAATGGGAATGAATGTCAAACACCCTGCCACCGTTACTCGGCCGCAAACATTGAGATACCTGGTTTTTAAATTATAGTAAATCCAAGCTCGTCTGTAATTCATGAAACTTGGCATGCTATCATGGAGCGGCATCTACACGCCGTGGTAATTTTTTGTCCCATTTGGGGCAGGTTTGGGGATATGCTTCTCACAAACGAGAGCTTCTCACAACAAGCCTGATGGTTTCTGTAGGGAACGTCCCACCTTTGGGGACGAAACGATATCCATTGCCTCTTATTGCTTTCAAATTTTTTTCTCGTGTCAACATAGAACAACAAGAGTGTTGTGTCAATTTTTGGGATTTTTCGGGGTTCATTTGCACTTTTTATGCATTAATTGAGTTTCAATGCATTTATGTGCATAATTCAAATTTGAACTACATGCACATGCTCTAATGCATATAAATTGGTTGAAAATTCAAATACGTGTCCTTGGTTGCATGCTTAGGTCCCATGCAAGAAATGGGAATGAATGTCAAACAACCTGCCACGGTCACTCGGCCGCAAACATTGAGATACATGTTTTTTAAATTCTAGTAAATCCAAAACTCGTCTAAATTCATGAAACTTTCTATGCTATCATGGAGCGGCATCAACATGCTGTGGTAAATTTTTTGTCCCATTTGGGGCAGGTTTGGGTATAAGCCTCTCACAAACCAGAGCTTCTCACAACAAGCTTGATGGTTTCGGTAGGGAACGTCCCACCTTTGGGGACGAAACGATATCCACTGCCTCTTATTTCTTTCAAAAATATTTGGTGCCAACGTAGAACAACATGAGTGTTGTGTCAATTGTTGTGATTTTTCAGGGTTCATTTGGACATTTTTATGCATTAACTGAGTTTTTAATGCATTCATGTGCATAATTCAAATTTGAACTACATGCACATGCTCCAGTGCATATAAATTGGTTGAAAAATCAAATCTGTGTCCTTGGGTGCATGCTTAGGTCCCATGCAAGAAATGGGAATGAATTTCAAACAACAGAGCACCGTTGATTGCCGGCAAAACATTGAGGTACTTTGTTTTTAAATTCTAGTAAATCCAAAACTCATCTGAAATTAATGAAACATGGCATGCTATCATGGAATGGCACCCGACATGCTGTGGTATTTTTCGTGTCCATTTTGAGAGAAGGCGCACTCGAATAACAACCAACAAAGGCATTTTGAAAAAATAGCTGCCACTTTAATACCTCAAACGTTTGTATAATTCAAACCGTGTGCGTTCTATTAACCATTCACGTGACCCCACGTGTCTTGGTTTTAATGGCTATAGGAGGTGATGTGCACACAGCTACTTGACTGAACAGGAGGCGTGTGAGCACAGTCCGATGCGCAGGCTCACCGGGAAGTGTGCAAGTTGTTCAACGCAGGATCTGTGCATCTCTTCAACGCAAACGGTTCAGATTACTGTATGCAAATTAAAGCCAGACTTCGGCGCTAAGCCAAGAGACACTACGATTTATCAAAATATGCAGCTAAAAATCAATAGCACTGTCTATTTTTTGCAACTAAAATTCAGTAATTAAGCATAGATTTCATTCATAGAGATTATGCAGTCGTTCTCACTGGGAAGCGAGACAGCCTTGGACCGCCGCCCGCCTCGCTCCCACTGGTCTGTATTAATGGCGCGGCCGAGCGGCCACACCCCCATCCTTGCCACACACACAATCCTCTCTCTCCGCCCGCATCCTCGACGCCACTCTGAGTCCTCAAAGACGTCAGTGTATGAGGATGCCGCCGAAGCGCCCCATCGGAGGGAGTGGCGACGCCGGGGCTACTGAAGCACCGGAGCACGGCGTGAATATGGACACAGAGGTTTCCGTCGCCCCCGACGAGGTGGAGAACGAGGCTGCCAACAAGCGGAGGCAGGTCGAGGAAGAACCGCAAGCGACTCCAGCAGGCCTAGACTTCATCAACAACCTCCCCGATGATATGTTGGTAGTCATCATATCCCTCCTCCCAATCAAATATCGCGCAAGGACAGCCGCCCTTTCCCGGCGGTGGTGCCCCTATGGCTCCTCACCCCTGTCGACCTCCTCGACGCCCATGAGCTATGCCATGGCTATCACCAAAGCTTGGATGCGTTCTCCTAGATCCTCGGCAGTCACCATGGCCCAATCAAAGGCCTTATCACGGGCAAGTTCCGTTCCAATGGCAATGACCGAGCCAAGCTTGACGAGTGGTTCCGATCCCCCGCCATAGACCAGCTCGAGAAGCTCAGTTTTAATGATGGGCATATGCACTTGCTGCCAACGTCCGCGCTCCGCTTCGCGCCCATGCTGCGCCTCACCAAGTTCATGAACTGCCATCCCCCCTTAATGACGCGCCCGCTCTTTTTCCACCACGACTGAAGCACCTCGAGCTCATCGCCGTCTGCATCCCAAAGGATGACATTGAGCGCCTGCTTCGTGGCTGTACTGCACTTGAGTTCCTTCGTCTTCAGGTGATGAATTGGTCGAGTACCTTGCACATCACCTCCAGGACTCTCCGGACTATTTATGTGTGTTGCTGGTGCTGCAACGAGAGATCACAAAAGGTAGACCACAATATGGTCATTGAGGACACACCTTCACTTGAGAGATTACTTGTAGTTGATCAACAAGGTCCAACAAGAATCAATGTCATTTCTGCTCCGAAATTGACAGTGGTGGGCTACTCATCTGTCAAATACTACTACTTTCAGGTACAACAGTCGCCTTATACCTCTCCTTCTTGATATCAACATTATTTCTAGTTTTGAAGATGTATGTTCGTCTGTCATCCAACAAAGCTTCACCCAGATTCTAGGCACAGTGAAGGTCTTGGCACTAGAATCTGTCGGCCCCAACCTGGACCAAGCTGTTAGTTGCCTGAGATGCTTTCCATGCGTGAAGAAGCTGTATATCGAGGTGATGTTCCTTTCCTGTTAAATGTTAACCATAAGGGAGTTCAATTTTTTGCACCTTTTCCCAAGTTTACAATGACAATGTACTACGATTTCTGAAGGAATTTTCGAGGATTTCAGGACATACACCCCCACCCCATATTGGTTGCTTGATTCATATGGTTATAATCCATAAGCATTTCTCCTTTGGATTCATTTGTACTAGTTTTCTTAGGGATTTTTTCATCCAATCCAACCTCTTGTGAAGAAGGCTACATGTTTCTAGATTGTAATCAAATGCCCATGTTAATCATGTCATATCCAATATGGCACGTTGTTGCATTTTACAAATCCTGCAAACCAAATAGGACTGTAGTAGTGTTCAAAACTGCATGTAGGCACTAACACATTCTCTTCTTTTGCAAATAATAATAGGCCCGAAGGTGGATAATTTTTATAACGACAATCACATTGAATGCCTGGATCTGCATCTCTCAAATATTACTTTGAACTCCTACCGAGGGACCTTACCAGAGATTACACTCGCTAGGTTCTTTCTTGCCAAAGCAAGGGTGTTGAGGGTACTGAGGTTGAACACGCATTTAATTAGGAAAGATGAATGGTATGTTGATCAGAGCCGGCAGGTACTGCAAAACGGAAGAGGCTCCAAAAAAGCTAAACTTCATATTGGAAGAGCATATGACAGAGTAATTGGAAGTCATTGTGTCAAACCCATACATGACTTGTCAGCGGCTGATCCCTTTGCAAAAATGACGAAGTATGCAATGTGTGAATTTGGGCATTGTAATCTTTGAATTTGAACCTTGCAATATTTATGGTACCTGTTATATTGAATCGTTTCTGTTCTCTTGTCTCAATGCAAACAGTTCATCCGAGTGAACTGCATGTCGTATATCGCACACACCTTGATCTGGCTGACCGTTTCTTTTGTGTTGCCTAATCACAAACAGTTCATCCGAGGGAATCGTATGTTGTACATCGTACACACCTTGATCTGGTTGACCATTTCTTTTGTGTTGTCTAATCACAAACAGTTCATCCAAGTTAACCGTATGTTGTACATCGCACACACCTTCATCTGGCTGCCCGTTTCTTTTGTTCCTCCTCATCGCAAACGGTTAATTGAACTGAACCGTATGCCCTGCATCACACACGCAACTAAAATATGAACCGTGTTTGATGCATCCTTCATCGCAAACGTTTTGCACCTTTTTTATGGTTTTTTACACCATCATTTTCGATTATTACATCGCACACAGTTTCGTCGAAGGGTCTCTGATCGTAGTGTCACGTTAGCAGCATCCCGCAGTAGTGTACAAGAATGAATTCCCTTGAATTGCTGCCTGAAATGTGATTGATTTGGGTGCCGAAGCATCTTCTCATCTTGTCCCGAAAGTCCAGACCACCCTGGAAGCGGAGATCCGAGAGGGCCATGTTTGTGGCTGAAGGAAGCAGAGTGCTCCACTTCAGGGATAGAGAGGTGGTTGATGTTGCCGGAGTGGCTGACGCCGGAAGCCGGCGGCGAGGTTGGTAGGAGGGGCTAGGCGGAGGGGCAACAGGCAGCCACGATGGACGACGTGAAAGTGCCAATGCGGCAACCAACGGAGAAACTAGTGATGAAGTATCTGGGACTGGCGCAACCGGAGGTCTATGGCCTATATCGTCATGGTTATTGGGAATGCGGACAATTTCGATTGTTTTGCCAAGGCAACTGCTGATGCCAAGTTGTGTGTTGTCAACATTACCAGCAACGCAAGTCTGTCAAGGTTTCTTCCTTAAATGATCTCATATGATAGATCGAGCGTACAACTTCTTAAGATTACCTTATTATAGTCTGTACTGTTGGTGAGGGCAACTCCTATCATTCTCTTTTGATGCTGCTACTTAACATTGATCATGGAGACATCGATCTTACTGGAATATCATGATGGATTATGGATGGGCTTAGGCCCATATAAGACACTAATCCCTGGTTAATTTTGAGGCCCATGTATGAGATGGTAGGTGGTGGGAAGTTTAGTCCCACCTAGCTAGTTGAGGAGAGTTGAGACCCCTTTATAAGGGCTGTTCTACCACTTGCCATTAGGAGCTTGGGAAGAGGAGTGGTACACGCGTGCTCCTCCTCCGCCGCCGCCTGCCTCGCCTCGCCTCGCCTCATCACGATGCTTGCACGCCGCGGGTTGCGGGAATGAGCCGAGCCGAAGCTTATTTTTGCCGCTCAGGAATGAATTAATAAATCATGGATTAATTAACGAGTCGCTAACAGGTGGGCCACTCTCCGAGACGTTGGACTGTGGGCTGACTTGCGTTCCCGGAATTCGTCGACTCCGTTCGCGGGTGTTCGACCCTTCTCCGAGAATGATGACTCCCTTCCCGGGAGTGCGTCGACTCGGTCGTGGGCCCCCGCCCAGGCCCACGACTTTCTACCCGACGGACTATATAAGAAGGCTCTAGCCAGGTGAGTGACCTAGTTCGGTTCACTCACTCCCTCTCGCGTAACCTAGTCATCATCTACTGTTCCTCACTCTGTGCTGTCTCCGGCGACCCCATCCCGACGACCGCGTGCCTGGCTGGTCGGGAGAGCAGGTGCTTCCGGAACCCTGTCGTTCGAGATCCTGCCCAGGAGAACATCAATAAGGTTTTTGGGGAGCGTCTCGACGCGACTGCTCCTGATCCGTCCCTAGCTCCGTCCATCTCTGCTTCCACTACTCCCCCTGCATCGACACCATGGCCGCCGCCGCCGCCGCCAAGAAGAAGGCCACAGACGACGCTGAGGCTGCCGCCGCCTCCGTCGCGTTGGCATGGCCAACTGGAGGGTATGATCTGTTCATCCCTCATTTACTCGTACTTGTGCTAGCCATATATGTGCTGCTCATAGATGGTTTGCTTCTATGTTCTGTATGTGCTAGTATGCTTAGGTATCGCTACGAGATGCATACCGTTTATGCCATGCTTACTGTTTACTCGTGGATTAGTCTAATCGGAAAAGTGCTAATATTTCCAACAATCCAAAAACCTTATTCTAGGCACTTTTTGATTCAAGGCTTTGTTGCTACTCTGAAATCGGAAAAGTTTACCGAGACACATTTTAAGCGTTGGCAGACTAGGACCACCTTGTGGCTCACAACGATGAACGTGTTCTGGGTTGGTGGTGTGCCCCCCACAGAAACGATTGCTCCTGAACAGGAGAAGGCGTTTAGGGAGGCAACCACAATCTTTCTGGGAGTAGTTCTGAGTGTGATTGGAGACAAGTTGGTTGACGCATATATTCATATGTGGGTTGCCAAAAACTTGTGGGATGCACTCGAAGTCAAATTCGATGCAACCGACGCTGGCAGTGAGCCGTTTGCCATGGAGCAGCTCCATGATTACAGGATGGTTGATAACCGTCCTGTATTGGACCAGGCTGTGACACCCCCGATTCAATCATACACTAATCATACACGCAAACGTGTACGATCAAGATTAGGGACTCACGGGAAGATATCACAACACAACTCTAAAAATAAAATAAGTCATACAAGAATCATAATACAAGCCAGGGGCCTCGAGGGCTCGAGTACAAGTGCTCGATCATAGACGAGTCAGCGGAAGCAACAATATCTGAGTACAGACATAAGTTAAACAAGTTTGCCTTAAGAAGGCTAGCACAAACTGGGATACAGATCGAAAGAGACGAAGGCCTCCTGCCTGGGATCCTCCTAAACTACTCCTAGTCGTTGTCGGCAGCCTGCATATAGTATTAGGCACCTCCGGTGCAGTAGGAGTCATCATCGACGGTGGCGTCTGGTTCCTGGGCTCCAGCATCTGGTTGCGACAACCAGGTAGAAGGGAAATGGGGGAAAAGATGGAGAAAAGCAACCGTGAGTACTCATCCAAAGTACTCGCAAGCAAGGAGCTACACTCCATATGCATGGGTATATGTGTAAAGGGGCAATATCAGTGGACTGAACTACAGAATGCCAGAATAAGAGGGGGATAGCTAGTCCTGTCGAAGACTACACTTCTGGTAGCCTCCATCTTGCAGCATATAGAAGAGAGTAGATGGTAAGTTCACCAAGTATCATCGCATAGCATAATCCTACCCGACGATCCTCCCCTCGTCGCCCTGTGTGAGAGCGATCACCGGGTTATATCTGGCACTTGGAAGGGTGTGTTTTATTAAGTTTCCAGTTCTAGTTGTCATAAGGTCAAGGTACAACTCCAAGTCGTCATGTTACCGAAGATCACGGCTATTCGAATAGATAAACTTCCCTGCAGAGGTGCACCACATGACCCAACACGTTCGATCCCATTTGGCCGGACACACTTTCCTGGGTCATGCCCTGCCTCGGAAGATCAACACGTCGCAGCCCTACCTAGGCACAACAGAGAGGTCAGCACGCCGGTCTAAATCCTATGGCGCAGGGGTCTGGGCCCATCGCCCATTGCACACCTGCACATTGCGAGGGCGGCCGGAAGCAGACCTAGCAACCTCCATTACAAAGGAAGTCACGTTACGCGGTCCAATCTGGCGCGCGCCGCTCAGTCGCTGACGTCACGAAGGCTTCGGTTGATACCACGACGTCGAATGCCCATATCTTTCCCACGTAGTTGGTTAGTGCGTATAGACCAAATGGCCAGACTCAAATCAAATACCAAGATCTCGTTAAGCGTGTTAATTAATGTAACCGCGAACGCCAACCAGGGCCAGGCCCACCTCTCACCTAGGCGGTCTCAACCTGCCCTATCGCTCCGCCACAAAGATCCACCCAGAGGGCCGTCGGGACAAAGGTCCTTTCAGCCCCCAATCCGTGAATCACTCGCGGGTACTCCACGAGCTGACCCGACTTTAGTCACCACATGTATCATGTATAAAGTATATAGTATATACCCGTGATCACCTCCTGAGTGATCACGGCCCGATAGTATAGCACAGCAGACGGACAAGAATGTAGGGCCACAGATGGAATACTAGCATCCTATACTAAGCATGTAGGATTGCAGGTAAAGGTAACAACAGTAGTAGCAAGGACAGGCTATGCATCAGGATAGGATTAACGAAAAACAGTAACATGCTACACTACTCTAATGCAAGCAGTAGAGAGTAGAATAGGCGATATCTGGTCATCAAGGGGGGGGGGCTTGCCTAGAAGCTCAGCCGAGAAGGAGGGGGTCCTCAACACCGTAGTCGTACTGGGTAGCAGCGGCGTCGGTCTCGGTGTCTAGCAAGAGAAGAGGGGGAAGAAACAATAAATACACTGCAAACATATGCATGACAATGCATTACATGACAATGAGCGTTGCTAGGTGTGCCCTAACGCGGTAGTAGGTGATACCGACGAAGGAGGGAAACATCCGGGAAAGTATTCCCGGTGTTTCGCGTTTTCGGATAGATGAACCAGAAGGGGAAAGTTGCGAGTTTGCTATGTTAGGGATGTGTGGCGGACGAACGGGCTGCGTATCCGGATTCGTCTCGTCGTTCTGAGCAACTTTCATGTAGAAAGTATTTTCATCTGAGCTAAGGTTTATTTTATATTAATTTTAAAAGATTTAAATCATTTTTAGGATTAATTTAATTATTTTAATTCAACATTATCCAGAAGAGTGTTTGCTGACGTCATCATGACATCAGCATGACGTCAGCAGTCAATAGAGGTGTTGACTGGTCAAACTGACGTGTGGGTCCAGTGGGACCCACCTGTCATACACTGTTTAGGCTTAATTAGGGTTTAGGCTTAATTAGTTAACTAAAATGATTAGGTTAAACCAATACAGAATTAATTAAGTTAATTAATTCTTTAATTAATTAATTAATTTTTAATTATTTTTTTTTAAATTCCTTTTTTTATAAAACCATTCTTGAGGCGGGGCCCTCCTGTCATTGGCCCTTTGGGCCAAACGGGCGCAGGGTGGCGGTTATGGGCGCCCCCCGATTGGTGCACGCCCAGGGGCGCTCGGGCGTGGGCGCACGGCGGCGGTGCGGCGGAGCCGCGACCAGCGAGAGGGAGCGGTGGGGGGGGGGGGCGTCGGGCGACACTGTAGCGGTGCGCGCGGCGGCAGCAAACCGCATCAGAGCAAGGGCGGAGGGCAGGGGATGCGTGCGCGCGTAGGCGAGGGCCGAGGCGCGCGGGGCGGCGCGGTGCAGCCGCGGTTGCAGCGCAGCAACGGGCAGCAGCGCAGGCGGGTGGCGGCGCTGGCGCGACGCTGGCGGAGCAGAGCCGCGGTAGCGGAGCGGCACGACAGAGCAGAGGCGAGGCTTGGGCGAGCGCGTGCGCAGTCGCGCGCGCCGGGGCCGGCGGGGATGCGGGCCGCGGGGAGCGAGCAGGGACGAGGGGCGCGCGGTGAGTGCGTGGGTGGCCGCGGGCGGCGTAGCCGCGGTGAGCGTGAGGAGGAGCGCGAGCGGGCGCGGCAAGGCGCCGAGCAGCGGGAGGAGGGGCGCGGTCCGCGAACGAACAGCACGGGCACGGGGTGTGGTAGGCGAGCGGGCGCGGTGGAGGCGGTCAGCGCGCCAGATGCAGCAGGCGGGGCTGCGCCGTGGTCAAGGCGCAGCGGCACACGCGCGTGCGTGTGCAGGGGGAAGCGGAGGGAGGCGGGGCCTCACCGCGATTCGTAGGGACGGGGGCAGCGGGGTTCGAGGCGGGGAGACGGGGACGATGCGGCGAAGAGGAGGCAGGCCGGTGAGGAGGAGGAGGCAGTCCGGCGGGGAAGCTCCGGGCGGCGGCGTCCCGGGCGGCATCGGTGCGGTTCGTTCCCCGATCCAGATCTGAATCGGGGGAGGAGGGGAGATCGAGTGGGGGTGTCGGTGGCTAGGTCACGAGGGGAGTGGAGGGTTATGGGGCGCCGGCTGGGCCGGCCTGGCTTGTCCAGTGGCCAGCTGGGCCGAGGCCCAGTGGGGGGGTGGGGTTTGTTTTTCTTTTTATTTTTGTTAGTTTTGTTTTTCTGTTTTTGTTCCTTTTATTTTATTTATTTTCTTGTCCGTTTTAATTCTCTTTAAAATATTTAGGCATCCTGAAAAAGTGTGGTACCTTCATCTTAAATACCTAGGCATTACTTAGCACACTCCGAACATTTTAGTTTTGATGTTTGGAAACTTTTATCGTTTGACTTAATTTCAAGTTTGAATTTGAATCGGTTTCGAACTATGCGAGATTAGCAACAGTAACAGAGGTGACGTGGCATCATTAGCAGAGTTTTACTGTAGCCTAATTATCCGGGCGTTACAAATCTCCTCCACTACAAGAAATCTCGTCCCGAGATTTAGGAGGTAGAAGGAAACAGTGCGGGGTATTCATCGCGCAGGCGATCCTCGCGTTCTCAAGTGGCTTCATCTTCAGAATGGTGCGACCACTGGACCTTGAGGAACTTGATCGCCTTCTGACGTGTGCGGCGTTCAGCTTGGTCGAGAATGCGGACCGGATGCTCTTTATAGGAGAGGTCCTGTTGCAATTCGAGCACTTCATGGTCCACTGCTCGGATTGGGTCCTTGAAGCAATGGCGGAGCTGTGACACGTGGAACACATCGTGAACCTGAGAAAGGTTCGGCGGAAGCTCCAGTTGATATGCCACTTTTCCACGCCTTTCCAGAATAGTGAATGGACCAATACAGCGAGGAGCTAGCTTTCCCTTGATCCCAAAGCGGTGAGCACCCTTTATTGGTGTAACTCGAAGATAAGCCTTTTCGCCAGGTTGATAGACCATGTCTTTATGATGACGGTCATACTAACTCTTCTGGCGCGACTGAGCAGTCTTGAGATTCTCGCGAATAATGCGGATTTGTTCTTCGGCATGTTGGATAATATCCGGACCGAAGAGTGGACGTTCCCTAGTTTCTGACTAGTTCAGAGGGGTTCGACACTTTCTTCCATATAACACTTCAAAGGGGGCCATCTTCAGACTAGCTTGATAGCTATTGTTATAAGAGAACTCAGCATACGGGAGAGATTCCTCCCATTTCTTGCCGAAGGAAATAACACAAGCTCGAAGCATGTCTTCGAGAACTTGGTTGACACGCTCAACTTGCCCTTGCGACTGAGGATGAAATGCAGTACTGAATGACAGATGAGTTCCCATAGCTTCTTGGAAACTTGCCCAGAATCTTGAAGTGAATAAGCTGCCACGGTCTGAACTGATTACCAGTGGAATACCGTGAAGTGAAACAATTCTGGACATGTAGAGAGTTGCAAGCTGACTAGCAGTGATCATTTCTTTGACGGCCAGAAAATGTGCAACTTTAGAAAGCCGGTCAATGACGACAAGAATAGCATCATTACCTTTTTGCGACTTGGGAAATCCAGTGACGAAGTCCATCTCAACATGGTCCCATTTCCATTCAGGGATAGAGATAGGTTGCAGAGTTCCAGCAGGCCTTTGATGTTCTGCTTTGTTACGACGGCAAACGTCACACTCAACAACATAACGAGCAATGTCTTGCTTCATATTACACCACCAGAATCTCTGACGGATGTCTTGGTACATCTTTGTACTACCGGGATGAATAGACAAAGGCGTATCATGAGCTTCTTTCATAACCTCCTGTGTCATATCCAGTTTTTTTTCTCTGCACATGGCACCACTAGGCGGCCCTTGAAGTATAAAGTGCCATCATCAGCAATAGTGAAGAATGAGGGCTTTCCTTCTGCGAGGTAGTGCTTAATCTTGTGGGCTTCAGAGTCATATCCCCGTATTCTCTTGATGGGGTCCAAGAGATCTAGTTCGACAGCCAGGGTATTGAGGGAACCCTGGGAAACAACATGGATGTTCATCTTGCGAAACTCCTTAGGAGGGGGAGTGAGTGCACCCGGAGGAACAACATGGGGGTTCAGCTTTCTGAATTCTTCAACAAGCGAGGGCTGGACTTTGTGAACCTGGAGGTGGTTGCAGTAAGACTTGCGGCTCAAGGCATCATCCATTACATTAGCCTTTCCTGGTGTATAGGAAATACCCATGTCAAAGTCTGCAACAATCTCCATCCATCTCTACTGACGGAGGTTCAGGTCTGGCTGAGTAAACAGATACTTCAGACTTTGGTGGTCAGTGAAAGTCTCGCAACGATTACCAAGAAGGTAATGTCGCCACTGCTTCAGTGCATGAATGACAGCAGCAAGCTCGAGGTCGTGAACTGGGTAGTTCTCTTCGTGAGGGTGCAATTGCCAAGAGGCATAAGCAATCACTTTACGGTCTTGCATTAGGACACAGCCTAATCCTTGATGAGAAGCGTCGCAGTAAATGACGAAATCCTTCTTAGTATCAGGTGGAGCTAGCACTGGGGCAAAAGTCAACTTGTCTTTGAGTGCCTGAAAACTTTCCTGACACTTGTCTGTCCATTGGAACTTGACACCCTTATGCAATAGGTTAGTCAGAGGCCTAGCGATCTTGGAGAAGTTCTCGATGAATCGACGGCAATAGCTGGCGAGTCCGAGAAAACTTCTGACTTGCTTAACGTTCTTCGGAGGAGCCCAATCAAGAATAGCCTGGACTCGTTCAGGGTTGACGGCAATACCATCCTTAGAGATGACATGCCCAAGATAGGTTACTTCGGGTAACCAGAATTCACATTTGGAGAACTTGGCATATAGTTGATGCTCTCGTAGCTTTTCCAGCACAAGACGAAGATGTTCAGCATGTTCCTCTTTGTTCTTGGAAAATACCAGGATATCATCCAGATAAACCACGACAAACTTGTCGAGTTAATCCATGAATATATTGTTCGTCAGACGAGAGAAGGTGGCTGGAGCATTGGTTAAGCCGAAAGACATGATGATGTACTCGTATGAACCATATCGAGTCACGAAGGCAGTCTTTGGGATATCCTCTTCACGAACACGGATCTGGTGGTAACCCAACCTCAAGTCAAGTTTAGAGAACACTAATGAACCAGCCAGTTGATCATACAGATCATTGATCCGAGGAAGAGGATATTTATTCTGAATGGTAGCTTGGTTTATAGGACGGTAGTCTTGGACTAATCGGTTTGTCCCATCCTTCTTCTTGAGAAAGAGAGAAGGTGCTCCCCAAGGAGAGCACCTTGGGCGAATGAAACCTTTGCAAAGAGATTTGTCAATTTCCTCCTTAAGCTCAAGGAGTTCATGCGGCGGCATCTTGTAGGGCCGCTTGGCTATAGGAGTGGTGCCTGGTTTCAATTCGATGATGAATTCGACAGCTCTAGCAGGGAGAATCCCTGGAAGTTCTTCAGGAAAGACATCCTGGAATTCATGAACGACAGGAATGTTTTCAATGCCCTCGAGTGGTGCAGCGTTCAATGCATTCAATGCATAGAGCCTTGCCTCGGCATTCTGAACCAGACGAGCATTGTAGCTTATTATTTCATTAGAAGGGTGTAGCAGATGGACGATCTTGGTGGCGCAAACGATAGAAGCAGTATGCGCTTTTAACCAATTCATTCCCAAAATGAGATCAATGCTACAGGACTTCAGTACGATGGGAGAGACAAGGAATTCCAATCCTTCGATTTCAACGGAGACATCGTTGCAAATCATGGAGGTTCGACATTGGCCCGTAGGGGTGTGTACTAATAGTGAAGCATTCATGTCTTCGCTTTTAATGCCATGCATGAATGCAAAATCTTCTGACATGAATGAATGCGATGCACCTGTATCAAATAAAACGGATGCTGGTACTGAATTTACGAGGAGTGTACCCATCACAGTAGCAGGCTGGTCTTGAGCTTCGTTCAGATCAATGTGGTTGGCATGAACGCGACCATAAGACTTAGCATTGTTGTTGCGGGGCTGGTTGCTTCCATGGCCAGCTGCTGGAAGGGCCAGTTGATTCTGGTTCTGGTTCTGATAGCAGTTCCTGGCAAGGTGACCTGGTTGACCACACTTGTAGCATAGACCATTATTGGGAGTGGGAACAGGAGCTCCGGGTGGTGGAGCTGGAAGTCTTGGTTACCTAGATGGTGGGGGAGGCAGATGAGGTGCAGCATAGATCTGCCTTGGGTCAGGTGCATTTGGCGGTACATGCTGTTCGGGATCCAGATCTTATGCTTCTGCGAGGGCGGGCCCGAAGATGAGCGCGTATCACGGTTGCGCCTGAGAGAGCTCTGGTATTCTTGTAGACCAGTTTCGACATTGATGGTCTTGTTCACCAAGGTGGCGAAATCAGTAAAGTCATGCACTAGAAGTGCGAGCTTGATGTCAGCTTGAAGGCCGTCACGGAACTTCTCCTGTTTGCGTGCATCAGTTGCAATGTCCTCTTCAGCATAGCGAGACAAGTCCAGAAACTCCCGCTGATAAGCTTCAACAGTTTTGTTGCCTTGGGTGAGGTTGCGGAACTCACGCTTCTTCCGGTCCATGACTCCCTGAGGAATGAAGCGGGCACGAAAAGCGGCTTGGAAATCTGGCCAGGTGATGATTGTTCCAGCTAGCAGAGTATGCCTGTGGCTATCCCACCATTGAGCTGCGGGTCCCTTCAGGAAGAAGGAAGCAAAGGTGACATAGCTGGCAGGGGCTACATCAGCAGACTCCATCTCATAGGTGATGTCACAGAGCCAGTCATCAGCATCCAGAGGCTGAGTTGAGCTGCGGTACATAGTTGGGTTGAGGCGCGTGAAATCCTGCAGAGTCACTTGGGCTGGCTGCTGGTTCATATTGGGGTGCGGGAACTGAGCCATCATATTTTCCATGAACCGGCGATTCATCTCAAGCTGTTGGATCATACCAGCCATGTACTCAGGCGGTGGTGGGGCGTTGCCACCACTACCACGACCACCTGGTCTAACCATCCTGCTAATATATAACAGGGGTAGTTCAGCATTGAGAAATTTGCAAAGACAAGAATCATTCATGATGAAACATGCATAATGAAAGGAGCACGATAGCTACTACATAGTAGTCGGCATAACTTACAAAAGGGATCATGCATAGAGTTTGGTACACAGAGTTCAGTACACAGACTAAAGACATCATAGGCGGCACGCAGGCTCGCGATGAAGGCACCTAATACTAATAAGCAAGACTACATCAGTCCCAAGAGGAACTGTGGAGGTAGGTGTAGCCTGAAAGCTAGTAGTGTCGCATCGGGAACTCCACGTCAGCAACCTGGGGTCCGCGGATACTCTGGTGCAGAACCCGATGCTCAAGTAGTAGAAGAGTACCAAGTGCGGGAGAGTAGCCTCCCACATCTGGCCAGCCGACATCCTGGGGCATCACGGTCCTGGCTGGGTAGATCGCAGAATGCGACAGACCATCAGATGGGACAAGGGGGTGCAACAACGTCAGAGCACGGTAAAGGTGCTGACGGGTGGTGTACAACTCGTGGCGAAGAGCCCGGTTAGCTCGATCCAGCCCCTCAGCATGTAGAACCAAGTTCTGATGGTAGAAGGGCTCTTGGGTGACAGTGGAGTAGGCAGCAGTGTAGTATCCCTCCGCACCAACATCGGATGCAATAGCAATGTGCCTGAAAGGGGAGGTGTCCAACTCCCGATACTCTCCACGAAGACGTGTCAGAGCAGCATAAGCAGCATCGTGAACTGCCATATCGATAGTCACTCCAACACCATGAGTAGTGTGCAGCACAGTAATGGAGTCATACTCCCGAGAGTAGAGGTGGACGATGGCACGATACTGCTCCTGGTTAAAGTCCTGATACTCCTCGTAGACGGTGTACTCAGGGTGCCAGCGATAACCCAGATAGGTCATCATCTCAGCTAGCACAGCAGGTGATCCCGAGGCACCAATGGCCGTCGTGTGGCGCACGACCTGCCTCGTGGGTTCCATCTGAAAGCAAAGATGTTTCAAAGGAGTCAAATGACATTGTGGGAATTGTTCAAAATACTATTCTAAGGAATAACTATGGCTTATCCAAATTTGGGGTGAATGTGGTCACGGGATCCTAGTGTTAGAGTTGTAAATTCGTTTAACCCGAGTAGAAGAGAGTTCAGAGTCCCAGAGTAAAGGTCGAGGAGTAAAAGATCCTAGTACCACCCAATGGCGACGTGGGCCCATGGGCCGCCCAACCATGTTAGTAAAAGTTTTGTAAAGTCTAGACTCAACTTCGGCCAAGGAGTTGGAAAGGGGGATTCCTACAGGCAGTCGGCTCTGATACCAACTTGTGACGCCCCCGATTCAATCGTACACTAATCATACACGCAAACGTGTACGATCAAGATCAGGGACTCACGGGAAGATATCACAACACAACTCTAAAAATAAAATAAGTCATACAAGCATCATAATACAAGCCAGGGGCCTCGAGGGCTTGAATACAAGTGCTCAATCATAGACGAGTCAGCGGAAGCAACAATATCTGAGTACAGACATAAGTTAAACAAGTTTGCCTTAAGAAGGCTAGCAAAAACTGGGATACAGATCGAAAGAGACGCAGGCCTCCTGCCTGGGATCCTCCTAAACTACTCCTGGTCGTCGTCGGCAGCCTGCACGTAGTATTAGGCACCTCCGGTGCAGTAGGAGTCGTCGTCGACGGTGGCGTCTGGCTCCTGGGCTCCAACATCTGGTTGCGACAACCAGGTAGAAGGGAAAGGGGGAAAAGATGGAGAAAAGCAACCGTGAGTACTCATCCAAAGTACTCGCAAGCAAGGAGCTACACTACATATGCATGGGTATATGTGTAAAGGGGCAATATCAGTGGACTGAACTGCATAATGCTAGAATAAGAGGGGGATAGCTAGTCCTGTCGAAGACTACGCTTCTGGCAGCCTCCATCTTACAGCATGTAGAAGAGAGTAGATGGTAAGTTCACCAAGTATCATCGCATAGCATAATCCTACCTGGCGATCCTCCCCTCGTCGCCTTGTGTGAGAGCGATCACCGGGTTATATCTGGCACTTGGAAGGGTGTGTTTTATTAAGTATCCAGTTCTAGTTGTCATAAGGTCAAGGTACAACTCCAAGTCGTCCTGTTACCCAAGATCACGACTATTCGAATAGATAAACTTCCCTGCAGGGGTGTGATACGTCTCCAACGTATCTATAATTTTTGATTGTTCCATGCTATTATATTATCTATTTTGGATGTTTATGGGCTTTATTAAACACTTTTATATTATTTTTGGGACTAACCTATTAACCCAGAGCCCAGTGCCAGTTCCTATTTTTTCCCTTGTTTCAGTGTTTCGAAGAAAAGGAATATCAAACGGAGTTGAAACGGAATGAAACCTTCTGGAGAAGTTATTTTTGGAAGGAAAGCAACCTGATAGACTTGGAGTGCATGTCAGGAAAGAAACGAGGGAGCCACGAGATAGGGGGGCGCGCCCACCCCCCTAGGGCGCGCCCTCCACCCTCGTGGGCCCCTCGTGGCTCCCCTGACGTACTTCTTCCTCCTATAAATACCCATATACCCTAAAAACTTTGGGGAACAGAATAGATCTGGAGTTCTGCCGCCGCAAGCCTCTGTAGCTACCAAAAACCAATCAGGACCCTGTTCCGGCACCCTGCCGGAGGGGGGAACCCTCACCGGTGGCCATCTTCATCATCCCGGCGCTCCCCATGACGAGGAGGGAGTAGTTCACCCTCGGGGCTGAGGGTATGTACCAGTAGCTATGTGTTTGATCTCTCTCTCTCTCTCTCTCTCTCTCTCGTGTTCTTGATTTGGCACGATCTTGATGTATCGCGAGCTTTGCTATTATAGTTGGATCTTATGTTTCTCCTCCCCCTCTACTCTCTTGTAATGGATTGAGTTTTCCCTTTGAAGTAATCTTATCAAATTGAGTCTTTAATGATTTGAGAACACTTGATATATGTCTTGCCGTGCATATCTATGGTGACAATGGGATATCACGTGACTCACTTGATGTATGTTTTGGTGATCAACTTGCGGGTTCCGCCCATGAACTTATGCATAGGGGTTGGCCCACTTTTTCGTCTTGATTCTCTGGTAGAAACTTTGGGGCACTCTTTGAGGTTCTATGTGTTGGTTGAATAGATGAATTTGAGATTGTGTGATGCATATCGTATAATCATACCCATGGATACTTGAGGTGACATTGGAGTATCTAGGTGACATTAGGGTTTTGGTTGATTTGTGTCTTAAGGTGTTATTCTAGTACGAACTCTAGGGCTGTTTGTGACACTTATAGGAATAGCCCAACGAATTGATTGGAAAGAATAACTTTGAGGTCGTTTCGTACCCTACCATAATTTCTTCGTTTGTTCTCCGCTATTAGTGACTTTTGAGTGACTCTTTGTTGCATGTTGAGGGATAGTTATATGATCCAATTATGTTATTATTGTTGAGAGAACTTGCACTACTGAAAGTATGAACCGTAGGCCTTGTTTCCTAGCATTGCAATACCAGTTGTGCTCACTTTTATCATTAGTTACCTTGCTGTTTTTATACTTTCAGATTACAAAAACCTATATCTACCATCCATATTGCACTTGTATCACCATCTCTTCGCCGAACTAGTGCACCTATACAATTTACCATTGTATTGGGTGTGTTGGGGACACAAGAGACTCTTTGTTATTTGGTTGCAGGGTTGCTTGAGAGAGCCATCTTCATCCTACGCCTCCCACGGATTGATAAACCTTAGGTCATCCACTTGAGGGAAATTTGCTACTGTCCTACAAACTTCTGCACTTGGAGGCCCAACAACGTCTACAAGGAGAAGGTTGCATAGTAGACATCAAGCTCTTTTCTGGCGCCGTTGCCGGGGAGGCTAGGTAAGAGGCACTCACACCCCGTGAACTAAGCTCTTTTCTGGCGCCGTTGCCGGGGAGGTGAGTGCTTGAAGGTATATCTTTAGATCTTGCAATCGAATCTTTTTGTTTCTTGTTTTATCACTAGTTTAGTTTATAAAAGAAAACTACAAAAAAATGGAATTGAGTTTCTCTTATACGCTTCATCTTTTTAATATCTTTCGTGAGTATGATGGAAAGGAAAATTGTGCCAAAGTGTTAGAAGAAGAATGCATTAAAATGTTTGGCACTAAATCTTTGAATGATGAGCATGATTGCAATGTTGTTAGTATTAACTCCTTGAATATCCATAGTACTAATGATGATTGCACTAGTCATGATGAAAATATCTCCTTTAAGCATGTCAATTTTTGTGGAGTGCATTGGGTTTGCAAGTACACACCAAATAGGGAAGATAGATATTGCAAGAGGCATAAGCATTTAGAAACTAAATTGTTGCAAGAAAGGCTAGATGATTGTGCTGAAAATTTAAATTTTCTTGGCTGTACTTGTGGACTTTGTAATGAACATGGTCATTTAAATCTCCAATGCAAATTGTTTCATGACTGAATCGTATCCAAAAATTGTGATAATTTGATTACCCTTGAGCATCATAAAGAGCTTAGTCTTCTTTTGGGGTATGAGGAAATGAAACGTATAACTGAGGGTATTTCCAAGTTTAATCCTGATAGATTTCTTGATTTTGATCTAGAGAAGATTTATATGTATTGTGCGGTGAATTGCATTGAAAATCCTTATATTTCCAATTACATAAAGAAAAGAAAACAAATAGAAGATGAAGAGAATGCTAACGAAAGGGAAGAGACTTCCCAATATTCTCCTATTATTTCTTATGATGAATCAGGTAACGAGGGGGAGCCTTCTATTCAACCAATCTCATTAATAAGGAGCTCCAAAAAGAGGATTGAACCCACACATGAGGTGAAGAAGAAGAAAAGAAAAAGGAAGAGAGGTAAAAAGATATCTCTCCCAAATAATGTTGCTCCTATTATGGTTGTGCCCCATGAAAATGAATCAAAAATAATTGTGGAAGATGATGCACTTGATGATGATCTCGTTATGCCTATTGCTTGTTGTGATGATTATGGTTCGGAAGATAATAATACGTCTTATGATCTTGAAAATCTTTTTGGCACTTGCTTGGAGGAATATGATAATTGCTATACTATTGGTGCTATCCATACTATTAATGATGAGAGTGATTATGCTTATGATATGAAAAGGCCCAAGCTTGGGGAAGCTATGTTTGATGAGGGCGACATATTTGAGAATATATTTGCTGAAATTAATGTTTGTCCCAAGCTTGGGGACACTATGTTTAATAATGATGATATTTTTAGCCTCCCAAGTGTGGATATGAAAATTTGTTATGATGATAGCATGCCTCCTACTTATGATGATTATATTTATGAAAGTGGGTTTGGAAGAGTGTCAACTTTAGGAAGTAATGATCCCACTATTTTGGAGGGTGTTGAATCTTATAATATTTATGAAAGTAGATTTGGAGAGGTCATGACTTTATTAATGATGTATCCACTATTTTGGAAGAGGTTTCAATTGATTATGATGAGAACAAAGTTGCTACTTATGATGATTATTGTGATGAAACCTATGCTATAAAGAGTAGTGATGATTATATTTATAAAACTTGTCATGATTATGAGTACCCTTTCTCCGAACATTACTCTTTTAATGTGGAAACAATTTATAGTATTCAAGTCTCTTATGATACTCCCACTATTCCGAATGAGAAGAATTTTGCTTATGTGGAGAGTAATAAAATTTCTATGCTTGTAGATCATGAAAAGAATGCTTTAGGTGCTGGTTATATTGTTGAATTCATTCATTATGCTAATGAAAATTATTATGAGGGAGTAATATATACTTGTAGGAATTGCAATAATATCAAGTTTCCTCTCTATGTGCTTAAAGTTTTGAAGTTATGCTTGTTTGGCCTTCCTATGCAAGTTGATTCTTGTTCCCATAAGTTTTTTGCTCACAAAATCCCTATGAATAGGAAGTGGGTTAGACTTAAATGTGCTAGTCATATTCTTCATAATGCTCTCTTTATGTTTCAATTCTTATCTTTTATGTGAGCATCATTGAAATCATCATGCCTAGCTAGGGGCGTTAAACGGTAGTGCTTGTTGGGAAGCAACCCAATTTTATTTTAGTTCCTTGCTTTTTGTTCCTGTTTAGTAATAAATAAATCCTCTAGCCTCTGTTTAGATGTGGTCTTATGTTTTAATTAGTGTTTGTGCCAAGTAGAACCTTTGGGAAGACTTGGGTGAAGTCTTTATGATCATGCTGTAAAAAACAGAAACTTTAGCGCTCACGAGATTAGCTAAAACGTTTTACTGGAGAGAGATATTGTAACGCCCACGATGCGGCTATATCTCCCACGTGTCGAGGCACGACTTAGAGGCATAACCGCATTGTGGTATAGTCGCAAGAAGGGTCATCTTCACACAATCCCATGTAATGAACAAGAATGGGATAAAGAGTTGGCTTACAATCGCCACTTCACACAATACATAAATAAAACGTACATCATTCAGAGATACACACATAGGTTCGACTACGGAACCAAAATAAAAGAAGACAACCCAACTGCTAGATCCCTGATCGTCCCAACTGGGCACCACTACCGATCAAAATGAAAAGAAACAACACAACGAACAAGATCTTCATCGAGCTCCCACTTGAGCTCGGTTGCGTCATCTGCACTGGCATCATCGGCACCTGCAACTGTTTGGATGTATCTGTGAGTCACGAGGACTCAGCAATCTCACACCCGCGAGATCAATACTATTTAAGCTTAAAGGAAAGGATGGTGTAATGAGGTGGAGCTGCAGCAAGCACTAAGCATATATGGTGGCTAACATACGCAAAGGAGAGCGAGAAGAGAAGCAACGGAACGGTCGTGAACTAGCAATGATCAAGAAGTGATCCTGAACTCCTACTTACGTCAAACATAACCCAGAAACCGTGTTCACTTCCCGGACTCCGCCGAGAAGAGACCATCACGGCTACACACGCGGTTGACGCGTTTTAATTAGGGTCAAGTGTCAAGTTCTCTACAACCGGACATTAACAAATTCCCATCTGCCACATAACCGCGGGCACGGCTTTCGAAAGATAATACCCTGCAGGGGTGTCCCAACTTAGCCCATTATAAGCTCTCACGGTCAACGAAGGATAATCCTTCTCCCAGGAAGACCCGATCAGTCTCGGAATCCCGGTTACAAGACATTTCGACAATGGTAAAACAAGACCAGCAAAGCCGCCCGAATGTGCCGACAAATCCCGATAGGAGCTGCACATATCTCGTTCTCAGGGCACACCGGATTGTCCAAGCTTCCGATAGGCCAGCCCAGAGTTGCCCCTGGTGGCCACCGGCGACTGTCGGGTTGAACCAACACTCAGAGGAGCACTGGCCCAGGGGTTTAAAATAAAGATGACCCTTGAGTCTGCAGAACCCAAGGGAAAAAGGCTTAGGTAGGCAAATGGTAAAACCAAGGTTGGGCCTTGCTGGAGGAGTTTTATTCAAAGCGAACTGTCAAGGGGGTCCCATAAATCACCCAACCGCGTAAGGAACGCAAAATCAAGGAACATAACACCGGTATGACGGAAACTAGGGCGACAAGAGTGGAACAAAACACCAGGCATAAGGCCGAGCCTTCCACCCTTTACCAAGTATATAGATGCATTAATTAAATAAGAGATATTGTGATATCCCAACAAAAACATAATCCAACATGGAGCAATCTTCATCTTCACCTGCAACTAGCAACGCTATAAGAAGGGGCTGAGCAAAGCGGTAACATAGCCAAACAACGGTTTGCTAGGAAGGGTGAAAAGGTTAGGGGCTGACATGGCAGTATGGGAGGCATGATATAGCAAGTGGTAGGTAGCGCAGCATGGCAATAGAACGAGCAACTAGCAAAGCAAAGATAGAAGGTATTTCGAGGGTATGGTCATCTTGCCTGAGATCCCGCTAGGAAGAAGAACGAGTCCATGAAGAAGACAAACGAATGTAGTTGAACAAATCCTCACAACTCCGAAACGAAACCGAAACTAATGAGAGAAGCAACCCGGAAAGAAACAAGCAACCTAGTAAACAACCACCACATACACAGGACATGATGCAAAAACAAATATGATGCATGTCCGGTTTAATGAGGCATGGCATGGCGAAGTGCAACAAACAACACTACAAATTAAGTGGAGCTCAATATGCAACGAGTTGCATATTGACGAAACACCACATCAATTGTTTAGTTCTCTCTCATTTATGTACCCAACAATATTAAATGTTGATTAACATGGCAAGAGGTGAAGCATAAGTAAACTAACTATTTAAGCAAGTTTAAATGAGGCTGGAACAACAAACAACAATTCCGGAAAATCCTCATGTCCATATTTTTGATTTGGTACTGTTCTGCCATAAACACAATTTTAATGTTGTTAAACAGCAAGATAAAATGCAGCAAGTTAATCTATGCATTTTTCTACCCCATTTACATATGAAGTTTATTAACATCCGAGTTACGGTTATTTAGTTATGAACTAAAGCATTTTAGCATGGCATTTAAGCAAATTTAAACAAACAGCATTTTAAACATTTTAAACATGGATGAGAGTGACATATTATTAAACTACACAAATTTCTGAGCATTTTACATGTATAAATTATTTTAATCCGATGCACGGTTGTGAAGTTATAATATGCATGAAGTTTTGGGGTTTTTCTGTAAATCTGTAATTCCTCGGATAATAGCTAAAATCGCAGATCCTGAAAAAAAACATCACATGGGCCGAATCCGGCTGGCCCGATAGGAGCGTGGGCACTGGAGGCTCACCCAGCGGGCCTTAGCCCATCTGCAGAGAAAGCCGGCTTGAAGAAGCTGGGCCACGGCGCGGGACGCGGCCAGGAGGGCGCGGGTCAACGCGAGCGGACGCGGGACGAGTGACCGGCTCGTTCTAGAGGAAGCAGAGCAGCGGCTGCCGGTGGCGCTTGAGGGCTTGCCGCGGCGGGACTTGGCCGGAGCACGGCGGGATCCGGGCAAGGGCGTTGGAGATGGCCAGATCCGGGCCAGTTCGGGTCGGGATAGCGTCGACCCCTTGGTTCGAGGAGGAAGCGAGGCGCAAGCCTCGAACGACGATGGCGGCGACAGGAACTCCGGTAGGCAAGGGCGCGACTTGGGGAGGCGCAGAGGGAAGTTCGGCGAAGCAGGGATAGCGGCGCGCGGACCTGAAGCAGCCCGGGCCGAGGACGACGAGCTTGAATGGCAGCGCCATGGTTGGTCCTCTGTGAAGCTATGAGGGAGAGAGAGGTTAGAGAAGAACCATAGAAAAGGGGAGAAGGGGCGCGAGGAGACGGTGACCTGCTGGATTCAGTCGGCGCGGACAAGGAGAAGGCAGGGCCTCGGGCGCGGGGCGGTGAGGGCGCCCTGCTGGAGCTTGCTTGGGGAGGAGCAGGGGCACGCGAGAAGCTGCTGTTGGTCATGGTCGTCGGCGGGGACGAGGCCTCGGGCACGAGATCGGCCAGCGGCGCTGGTTCCTCGGCCAGGAGGAGGGAGGAATCGAAGGGAGCCATGGGAGGGCTCTGGTTGGTGGGGATCGATGGATTGGGTGACAGGGGAGATCGAGCAGAGGAGTGGCGGCTGCGGGAAATCGAGGAGAAGGTGGAGGCTTGGCTGTGCGGGATTGGACGATGAGGATCTGGGAGGATCCCGAGGAGGACGAGGAGTGGCGGCGGGGAGGGATTGATGGGACAACTCCCCTAAAAATTAGGGTTGGGTCATCATTTATAGCAGATGGATTTTTGGTTATGTGCTAATTCGGTCCCTCCGATTAAAATTGAGCGGACGAGAAAAATAGGCTAGGAAGTCCAAATAAGAAAACGGAGATGTTTTGTAGATGTTTGGGGATGATCCGAATCCAACGGTAACAACAAACCGGGTCGGGTACTTGAAAACTTTCGGACGCGCGCGAGGGGGTCGGTGGTTGTGCAGAGAGGGTCAAACGGTCAGACAAGAGAGAATCAAAAATCCGGTTGGTCTCGGAACGGTCAACGAAGACAAGGGGAACGCGGCAACTACGAACGAATGCAAATTTTTAAAACATGACGGCAACGAAGTGCCGATGCAATGCAAATGATGCGATGAAGAATGCAACACACAAAATAAATAACCGAGCTGACACGCAAAACATGGAACGCATCTGGAGCGTCGGTCTCGGGGCGTTACAACACTCCACCACTACAAGAGGATCTCGTCCCGAGATCTAGGATGGCACCGGAGGGAAACGGAAGAAGAGGAGAAGAGGTAAAACTAAATTGCTTCTTGACAACCGAGTGAAACCAAAGAACCTTACGGGGTTGAACAAATCGAAAGAAATGACACAACGGAGATAAGCGAATTGAGAGCACTCCGTAGTAAACGAAAAACAAGGAACACCATGTGAACTTTGGAGTTTGCAAAGCTATGAATGACGAGAACAAAGGACGAGAAGTACATGCGAGCACTCCGGTTGAAACGAGATGTACAAGGAACGATAATGATCAATTACGAAAACGCTCCGGTTGGAAAATGGAAGGGGGTACAATATGGACTTGGCAAAATGAAAGCACTTGGATGAGACTCCGGTTAGAAGAGGAATGATAGACACCAACACTCCGGTTAAAACAAGATAACGAAGGAATGAGAATGATATAATTTGGGCAGCACTCGATTGTAAATGGAAGGAATTTAACATGATCTTGACAAGATGAGAGGATACTCGATGAAATTACCAACACATTGCCTCCGGAACTAATGAAAGAATGGCACAAGGGGTAAGAAAGATTTCCGACAGCACTCCGGTTGAGGAAGGAGACAAAACTTGATAAGATGAGAGAACTCGAATGAAAACACGACACTCCGGCTAAACGGATAAGAAAGGAAAAATTACATGATCTTGACAAAACAAGATGATTGGTCGAAGAGAGCAACATCACAATGCCTCCGGGACGAACGAATAGGAAATGGATCGTCGGAATAAGATAACGGAGAAGAAAATGACAACTTCTGCCACAAATGAGCTTGGAAAGCATCCTTCCAAGAAGGTTATAACGGAGTTGTTGGAAAAAACCAACAACAAAAGAATAAGTTTGTAGTGGGCTTATGGAAAACTTCTCAAAATATGAGGTGAAAATTTTGCCACTAACGAAAACAATTGCTTGTTTGAGATCAACGAAGAGATGAAATCTTCTCTCGCCGAGAGGATAGGAGAAAACTTAGATCATTGATAAACACCACAAATAGCTACATTCCTTAGGGAAGGCTATAGGTGAAATATAACCTAATACAACTCCAACAAAAAGATTGATTGGTTGAAAAGATCTCTTGAACGAAGAGAAAATGATGGATTTAATTATCTCATTCCTGACAACTTGTGAATCATGAAACATGAAGGAAATTGTCAAAAATGACATAACACCATCCCAAAAGATAAGGTAGAGAGAATTGCACTTCGGAATGCAAGAAGAATGCTTGAACTCCTCAAAACAAACATGTGTTGAGCACCATGTTTATTTTAGAGTATAGCTTGACGGATCTTGACTCCGAGAGAAATCTTGAAGAACAATTGAAGAATGAAACGAATCCTTGATGAGCCACCATGTAGAGCCTCCATGATGAACTCCGGTAATAAAAGAATGATCAAACGAAATGGAAAGTTGAAAAGAACCCCGGGAGAAGCCTTGCAATGATTAGATGAAGCTTTGAAATGATATAATTGAAATAACTTGAAGCTCCGGAAAGAAAAGATGAACAACTTTGAACCGAAAATTTGATATGATGAACAACTCCGGAAAGAAGAAATTAGATCACTTGGATGAAACAATAATAAGAATTATGTTATGCGTATCCTTCACCAATATAAATTGATGACAATCAACGGATTTGGCATACTACTTATTCTCGTAGAAAGGATTAAGATGGATATAGCACAAACTTGTGAAGGTCTTCGTCGAACCACCGGTAGGATTGAAACAACGAATAAATTGATATGATAACGAAGGAAGAGAAATCTTGAACGAACCACCGTAAGAATTGAAAATGAAAGTAGCAAAGGCACAATTCAACGGAAAGAATTAGAAAATGAATGAAGATACTTGACATAATTTAGATACACGAGAAGGAAGATATCATGAACTGATTAGAGGAAATTTGAGTGATGCACTGGGAGAATATGGAGAAGAACGAAGAGACATCAATTTAGAATAATTGGAGAACGAAGCTGAAAACTTAGAACGAAGAAATCTTCTGAGATGATGGCCTTCGGAGAATCAAACTGAGAAGACTCCTGAAATGCTCCGGATGGGTAAGAAAAGAATTCTCGCAATCGAAAACAATTATGAGAGGATGACATAAGCTAGAACTATGAATCTTGAAGAGAATGGATAAGATTTAGGAGAAATTCTTCTTCGGTCTTCAAATGTTGAGAATCATGATGAGAAACACCACCATGAATTGTTGAGATACTCCGGGATGAAAATTAGAAAGGTTGAACCAACGATGAAAAGAATTTGAAAGATCTTGGAGAAAGACATTTGGCTGATGATAATTCATTCTTACGTCAAACTTCGAAAAGAATTTGGGAATAACTCCAGAAAAATTAGAAGAGTCAGGTAAGATCCTGGAAAAAGACTTGTGGGTTAGGGCCCACTTAAAAGATACACCGTTAAAATGATTACTTGAAAAGGAGATTGCACCGGTTGAATTAAATGGCCCAAAAGAGATAACAACCTCGAGATAGCTTGAACGTATTGGGAATGGAAATGCGAGTCTCCTGAGATATCTTCAACACTGCGGAACACATGGAAAGCGAGAGGTGAATGATTAAGAGATGCACCGGCATGAGAAAAACATTTGAAACAAGGAAAGGAATGTGACCAACATTGACGGCTTGAATTGAATCCACCGGAGAAGAAACAACAACGAAGGATGATGAACTTGAAACTATTGAGCATCTTCATGGGGAATCACCGGATAAGAACATTGATTAAAAGGAATGAAGGGATTTTGCATCAATAAAAGGATACTTGATTAAGAAATCTGAGTCCTTGAAGAAATAAGGGTGGGAGGGTGGGAAAACAAAGGCAACTTGGGTCGGATGAAACGAACACCGTTGAGAAAAAGCTTAGAATTGATCTTGCGAATGTTGGAATGACTGGATGCACTTGAAGAGAAACACGCCGGTTGGAAAAGAATTAACATGACGATCTCGATGATCAAGAAGGATTAGTATCCACATAGAAATATGAGAACACCGTTTAGGAAAGGTATGGATTCAACATTTGACTTCGAAGCAACTCGAATACCACAAATAAAACAAAACAAGGGATTTGGCTTGCAGAATAAGCCGGAACAAACATATGATAGAGATTTCGTCCGAAGTTTTCGTGGTGGGGCCTACACGGGCTCGATCGTACAACACCATCATGTACAAGGCAGTGCACATGACATACGAAGCGTCCCTGAGTCGGCATAGCCAAGGACTCTTTAAGACACTACGAGACCACTGTAAAACCAACCGTGTACAGGCGGACCACTAGACGTCGAACCCCAATCTCATATCATGCGTCTGTTGGAAAGATATCCTTAGGCTACTTGAATTCCCACTTATAAACTCCCGAAACTTTCTGGTTATGCAATCTGGTGTTGGGGATACAGGGGACACAAAATATATCACCCAAACTAGCAATACCTAGATCCAACTGTATCCATCCGTCAACACATAACCAAGAAAAACTCCGGAAATCGTTTACCTCAACCTTCAAAAAACATCCGTTATACAAGTTATGGCAATACTCCCGAACTCCCGCCCCAGTACTGGGTGGCGTCGAGGTGATCTCACCAACAACTGCATAAAAGAGATTTCGATGTCGGCGAAACTCAGGTATTCCAGAACTGCAACGATAAAATTGTGACGAAAACACCTCGGAGCTCAACTCCCCGGGACACTGCCACAACCCCTAAATGTCAGGAGGCACCAAGAACAATGTTCTCGTCACAAAACCATCGGAACGATTCCAAAATACCCGCGTGGTCCTAAATTTTTTTTTTTGTGAACTTTGAGGAGAGAATAGTCAAAACTTCTACGTCAGGAGACCTCACCAGAGCGACGAAGGGACTGAGGAGTAAAAGAATCCTACTCTCCGATATATATAATCCTAAGACTCAATTTTTTTTTGTTCTAGACCCAACAACGCCAGCGATTCGATCAAGCAGGGGGCTCCTAAGTCGGGGATGGCTCTGATTACCAACTTGTAACGCCCACGATGCGTCTATATCTCCCACGTGTCGAGGCACGACTTAGAGGCATAACCGCATTGTGGTATAGTCGCAAGAAGGGTCATCGTCACACAATCCCATGTAATGAACAAGAATGGGATAAAGAGTTGGCTTACAATCGCCACTTCACACAATACATAAATAAAACATACATCATTCAGAGATACACACATAGGTCCGACTACGGAACCAAAATAAAACAAGACAACCCAACTGCTAGATCCCTGATCGTCCCAACTGGGCACCACTACCGATCAAAATGAAAAGAAACAACACAACGAACAAAATCTTCATCGAGCTCCCACTTGAGCTCGGTTGCGTCATCTGCACTGGCATCATCGGCACCTGCAACTGTTTGGATGTATCTGTGAGTCATGAGGACTCAGCAATCTCACACCCGTGAGATCAAGACTATTTAAGCTTAAAGGAAAGGATGGTGTAATGAGGTGGAGCTGTAGCAAGCACCAAGCATATATGGTGGCTAACATACGCAAAGGAGAGCGAGAAGAGAAGCAACGGAACGGTCGTGAACTATCAATGATCAAGAAGTGATCCTGAACACCTACTTACGTCAAAACATAACCCAGAAACCATGTTCACCTCCCGGACTCCGTCGAGAAGAGACCATCACGGCTACACACGCGGTTGATGCGTTTTAATTAGGGTCAAGTGTCAAGTTCTCTACAACCGAACATTAACAAATTCCCATCTGCCACATAACCGCGGGCACGGCTTTCGAAAGATAATACCCTGCAGGGGTGTCCCAACTTAGCCCATTATAAGCTCTCACGGTCAACGAAGGATATTCCTTCTCCCAGGAAGACCCGACCAGTCTCGGAATCCCGGTTACAAGACATTTTGACCATGGTAAAACAAGACCAGCAAAGCCGCCCGAATGTTCCGACAAATCCCGATAGGAGCTGCACATATCTCGTTCTCATGGCACACCGGATTGTCCAAGCTTCCGGTAGGCCAGCCCAGAGTTGCCCCTGGTGGCCACCGGCGACTGACGGGTTGGACCAACACTCAGAGGAGCACTGGCCCAGGGGTTTAAAATAAAGATGACCCTTGAGTCTGCAGAACCCAAGGGAAAAAGGCTTAGGTAGGCGAATGGTAAAACCAAGGTTGGGCCTTGCTGGAGGAGTTTTATTCAAAGCGAACTGTCAAGGGGGTCCCATAAATCACCCAACCGCGTAAGGAACGCAAAATCAAGGAACATAACACCGGTATGACGGAAACTAGGGCGGCAAGAGTGGAACAAAACACCAGGCATAAGGCCGAGCCTTCCACCCTTTACCAAGTATATAGATGCATTACTTAAATAAGAGATATTGTGATATCCCAACATAAAAATAATCCAACATGGAGCAATCTTCATCTTCACCTGCAACTAGCAACACTATAAGAAGGGGCTGAGCAAAGCGGTAACATAGCCAAACAACGGTTTGCTAGGAAGGGTGAAAAGGTTAGGGGCTGACATGGCAGTATGGGAGGCATGATATAGCAAGTGGTAGGTAGCGCAGCATGGCAATAGAACGAGCAACTAGCAAAGCAAAGATAGAAGTGATTTCGAGGGTATGGTCATCTTGCCTGAGATCCCGCTAGGAAGAAGAACGAGTCCATGAAAAAGACAAACGAATGTAGTCGAACGAATCCTCACAACTCCGAAACAAAACCGAAGCTAACGAGAGAAGCAACCCGGAAAGAAACAAGCAACCTAGTAAACAACCACCACATACACATGACATGATGCAAAAACAAATATGATGCATGTCCGGTTTAATGAGGCATGGCATGGCGAAGTGCAACAAACAACACTACAAATTAAGTGGAGCTCAATATGCAACGAGTTGCATATTGACGAAACACCACATCAATTGTTTAGTTCTCTCTCATTTATGTACCCAATAATATTAAATGTTGATTAACATGGCAAGAGGTGAAGCATAAGTAAACTAACTATTTAAGGAAGTTCAAATGAGGCCGGAACAACAAACAACAATTCCGGAAAATCCTCATGTCCATATTTTTCATTTGGTACTGTTCTGCCATAAACACAATTTTAATGTTGTTAAACAGCAAGATAAAATGTAGCAAGTTAATCTATGCATTTTTCTACCCCATTTACATATGAAGTTTATTAAGATCTGAGTTACGATTATTTAGTTATGAATTAAAGCATTTTAGCATGGCATTTTAGCAAATTTAAACAAAAAGCATTTTAAACATTTTAAACATGGATGAGAGTGACATATTATTAAACTACACAAATTTCTGAGCATTTTACATGTATAAATTATTTTAATCCGATGCACGGTTGTGTAGTTATAATATGCATGAAGTTTTGGGGTTTTTCTGTAAATCTGTAATTCCTCGGATAATAGCTAAAATCGCAGATCCTGAAAAAAAAACATCACATGGGCCGAATCCGGCTGGCCTGATAGGAGCGTGGGCACTGGAGGCTCACCCAGCGGGCCTTAGCCCATCTGCAGAGGAAGCCGGCTTGAAGAAGCTGGGCCACGGCGCGGGACGCGGCCAGGAGGGCGCGGGTCAACGTGAGCGGACGCGGGACGAGTGACCGGCTCGTTCTAGAGGAAGCAGAGTAGCGGCTGACGGTGGCGCTTGAGGGCTTGCCGCGGCGGGACTTGGCCGGAGCACGGCGGGATCCGGGCAAGGGCGTTGGAGATGGCCAGATCCGGGCCAGTTCGGGTCGGGAAGGCGTCGACCCCTTGGTTCAAGGAGGAAGCAAGGCGCAAGCCTCGAACGATGATGGCGGCGACAGGAACTCCGGCAGGCAAGGGCGCGACTTGGGGAGGCGCAGAGGGAGGTCCTGCGAAGCAGGGATAGCGGCGCGCGGACCTGAAGCAGCCTGGGCCGAGGACGACGAGCTTGAACGGCAGCGCCATGGTTGGTCCTCTGTGAAGCTATGAGGGAGAGAGAGGTTAGAGAAGAACCAGAGAAAAGGGGAGAAGGGGCGCGAGGAGACGGCGACCTGCTGGATTCGGTCGGCGCGGACAAGGAGAAGGCAGGGCCTCGGGCGTGGGGCGGTGAGGGCGCCCTGCTGGAGCTTGCTTGGGGAGGAGCAGGGGCACGCGAGAAGCTGCTGTTGGTCATGGTCGTCGGCGGGGACGAGGCCTCGGGCACGAGATCGGCCAGCGGCGCTGGTTCCTCGGCCAGGAGGAGGGAGGAATCGAAGGGAGCCATGGGAGGGCTCTGGTTGGTGGGGATCGATGGATTGGGTGACAGGGGAGATCGAGCAGAGGAGTGGCGGCTGCGGGAAATCGAGGAGAAGGTGGAGGCTTGGCTGTGCGGGGTTGGACGATGAGGATCTGGGAGGATCCCGAGGAGGACGAGGAGTGGCAGCGGGGAGGGATTGATGGGACAGCTCCCCTAAAAATTAGAGTTGGGTCATTATTTATAGCAGATGGATTTTTGGGTATGTGCTAATTCGGTCCCTCCGATTAAAATTGAGCGGACGAGAAAAATAGGCTAGGAAGTCCAAATAAGAAAACGGAGATGTTTTGTAGATGTTTGGGAATGATCTGAATCCAACGGTAACAACAAACCGGGTCGGGTACGGGACAACTTTCGGACGCGCGCGAGGGGGTCGGTGGTTGTGCAGAGAGGGTCAAACGGTCAGACAAGAGAGAATCGAAAATCCGGTTGGTCTCGGAACGGTCAACGAAGACAAGGGGAACGCGGCAACTACGAACGAATGCAAATTTTTAAAATATGACGGCAACGAAGTGCCGATGCAATGCAAATGATGCGATGAAGAATGCAACACACAAAATAAATAACCGAGCTGACACGCAAAACATGGAACGCATCTGGAGCGTCGGTCTCGGGGCGTTACAGATATTTAGTTGATTATTTTTGCAGATGACTACTAGGCAAATTCCTCAGGTCCACCAATTTATTTTAGAATTTTTGGAGTTCCAGAAGTTTGCGTTAGTTACAGATTACTACAGACTGTTCTGTTTTTGACGATTCTGTTTTTCGTGTGTTGTTTGCTTATTGTGATGAATCTATGGCTAGTAAAATAGTTTATAAATCATAGAGAAATTGGAATACAGTAGGTTCAACACCAATATAAATAAATAATGAGTTCATTACAGTACCTTGAAGTGGTGTTTTCTTTTCTTTCGCTAACGGAGCTTACGAGTTTTCTGTTGAGTTTTATGTTGTGAAGTTTTCAAGTTTTGGGTAAAGATTCAATGGACTATGGAATAAGGAGTGGCAAGAGCCTAAGCTTGAGGATTCCCAAGGCACCCCAAGGTAATATTCAAGGACAACCAAGAGCCTAAGCCTGGGGATGCCCTGGATGGCATCCCCTCTTTCGTCTTCGTTCATCGGTAATTTTACTTGGAGCTATATTTTTATTCACCACATGATATGTGTTTTGCTTGGAGCGTCATTTTATTTTCTTTAGCTTTGCTTGCTGTTTGAATAAAGTACCAAGATCTGAAATCCTTAAATGTTAGAGAGTCTTCACATAGTTACATAATTATTCAACTACTCATTGATCTTCACTTATATCTTTTGAGTTATATAGTTTTTGCTCTAGTACTTCACTTATATCTTTTAGAGCACGGTGGTGGATTTGTTTTATAGAAACTATTGATCTCTCATGCTTCATTTAGATTATTTTGAGAGTCTTAAATAGCATGGTAATTTGCTTAAATAATCCTAATATGCTAGGCATACAAGAATAGTAAAAATTCTTATGAGTGTGTTGAATACTATGAGAAGTTTGATGCTTGATAATTGTTTTGAGATATGAAGATGGTGATATTAGAGTCATGCTAGTTGAGCAGTTGTGAATTTGAGAGATACTTGTGTTAAAGTTTTTGATTCCCGTAGCATGCACGTATGGTGAACCGTTATGTGATGAAGTCAGAGCATGATTTATTTATTGTTTGTCCTCCTTATGAATGGCGGTCGGGGATGAGCGATGGTCTTTTCCTACCAATCTATCCCCCTAGGAGCATGCGCGTAGTACTTCATTTTGATAACTAATAGATTTTTGCAATAAGTATGTGAGTTCTTTATGACTAATGTTGAGTCCATGGATTATACGCACTCTCACCCTTCCACCATTGCTAGCCTCTCTAATACCGTGCACCTTTCGCCGGTATCATACACCCACCATATACCTTCCTCAAAACAGCCACCATACCTACCTATCATGGCATTTCCATAGCCATTCCGAGATATATTGCCATGCAACTTACCACCGTTCCGTTTACTATGACACGCTCCATCATTGTCATATTGCTTTGCATGATCATGTAGTTGACATTGTATTTGTGGCAAAGCCACCGTTCATAATTCTTTCATACATGTCACTCTTGATTCATTGCATATCCCGGTACACCGCCGGAGGCATTCACATAGAGTCATATTTTGTTCTAAGTATTGAGTTGTAACTGTTGAGTTGTAAGAAAATAAAAGTGTGATGATCTTCATTTTTAGAGCATTGTCCCAAGTGAGGAAAAGGATGATGGAGACTATGATTCCCCCACAAGTCGGGATGAGACTCCGGACGAAAAAAAAGAGGCCATAAAAAAGAGAGAAAGGCCCAAAAAATGAGAGAAAAAGAGAGAAGGGACAATGCTACTATCCTTTTACCGCACTTGTGCTTCAAAGTAGCACCATGATCTTCATGATAGAGAGTCTCCTATGTTGTCACTTTCATATACTAGTGGGAAGCCTTCAGTATAGAACTTGGCTTGTATATTCCAATGATGGGCTTCCTCAAAATGCCCTAGGTCTTCGTGAGCAAGCGAGTTGGATGCACACCCACTTAGTTTCTTTTTGAGCTTTCATACACTTATAGCTCTAGTGCATCCGTTGCATGGCAATCCCTACTCACTCACATTGATATCTATTGATGGGCATCTCCATAGCCTGTTGATATGCCTAGTTGATGTGAGACTATCTTCACCTTTTTGTCTTCTCCACAACCACCATTCTATTCCACCTATAGTGCTATATCCATGGCTCACGCTCATATATTGCGTGAAGATTGAATAAGTTTGAGAACATCAAAAGTATGAAACAATTGCTTGGCTTGTCATCGGGGTTGTGCATGATTTAAATACTTTGTGTGGTGAAGATAGAGCATAGCCAGACTATATGATTTTGTAGGGATAGCTTGCTTTGGCCATGTTATTTTGAGAAGACATGATTACTTTGTTAGTATGCTTGAAGTATTATTGTTTTCATGTCAATATTAAACTTTTGTCTTGAATCTTATGGATCTGAATATTCATGCCACAATAAAGAAAATTATATTGATAAATATGTTAGGTAGCATTCCACATCAAAAATTCTGTTTTTATCATTTACCTACTCGAGGACGAGCAGGAATTAAGCTTGGGGATGCTGATACGTCTCCAATGTATCTATAATTTTTGATTGTTCCATGCTATTATATTATCTGTTTTGGATGTTTATGGGCTTTATTAAACACTTTTATATTATTTTTGGGACTCACCTATTAACCTAGAGCCCAGTGTCAGTTCCTGTTTTTTCCCTTGTTTCAGTGTTTCGAAGAAAAGGAATATCAAACGGAGTCGAAACGGAATGAAACCTTCTAGAGAAGTTATTTTTGGAAGGAAAGCAACCTGATAGACTTGGAGTGCACGTCAGGAAAGAAACGACGCAGCCACGAGGTAGGGGGCGCTCCCTCCACCCTCGTGGGCCCCTCGTGGCTCCCCTGACGTACTTCTTCCTCCTATATATGCCCATATACCCTAAAAACTTCGGCGAACAGAATAGATCTGGAGTTCCGCCGCCGCAAGCCTCTGTAGCCACCAAAAACCAATCGGGACCCTGTTCTGGCACCCTGCCGGAGGGGGGAACCCTCACCGGTGGCCATCTTCATCATCCCGGCGCTCTCCATGACGAGGAGGGAGTAGTTCACCCTCGGGGCTGAGGGTATGTACCAGTAGCAATGTGTTTGATCTCTCTCTCTCTCTCTCTCTCTCGTGTTCTTGATTTGGCACGATCTTGATGTATCGCGAGCTTTGCTATTATAGTTGGATCTTATGTTTCTCCTCCCCCTCTACTTTCTTGTAATGGATTGAGTTTTCCCTTTGAAGTCATCTTATCGGATTGAGTCTTTAATGATTTGAGAACACTTGATGTATGTCTTGCCGTGCATATCTATGGTGACAATGGGATATCACGTGAGTCACTTGATGTATGTTTTGGTGATCAACTTGCGGGTTCCGCCCATGAACTTATGCATAGGGGTTGGCACACGTTTTCGTCTTGATCCTCCGGTAGAATCTTTGGGGCAATCTTTGAGGTTCTATGTGTTGGTTGAATAGATGAATTTGAGATTGTGTGATGCATATCGTATAATCATACCCACGGATACTTGAGGTGACATTGGAGTATCTAGGTGACATTAGGGTTTTGGTTGATTTGTGTCTTAAGGTGTTATTCTAGTACGAATTCTAGGGCTGTTTGTGACACTTATAGGAATAGCCCAACGGATTGATTGGAAAGAATAACTTTGAGGTGGTTTCGTACCCTACCATAATCTCTTCGTTTGTTCTCCGCTATTAGTGACTTTGGAGTGACTCTTTGTTGCATGTTGAGGGATAGTTATATGATCCAATTATGTTATTATTGTTGAGAGAACTTGCACTACTGAAAGTATGAACCCTAGGCCTTGTTTCCTAGCATTGCAATACCGTTTGTGCTCACTTTTATCATTAGTTACCTTGCTGTTTTTATATTTTCAGATTACAAAAACCTATATCTACCATCCATATTGCACTTGTATCACCATCTCTTCGCCGAACTAGTGCACCTATACAATTTACCATTGTATTGGGTGTGTTGGGGACACAAGAGACTCTTTGTTATTTGGTTGCAGGGTTGCTTGAGAGAGACCATCTTCATCCTACGCCTCCCACGGATTGATAAACCTTAGGTCATCCACTTGAGGGAAATTTGCTACTGTCCTACAAACCTCTGCACTTGGAGGCCCAACAACGTCTACAAGGAGAAGGTTGCGTAGTAGACATCAGGGTGCACCACATAACGCAACACGCTCGATCCCATTTGGCCGGACACACTTTCTTGGGTCATGCCCGGCCTCAGAAGATCAACACGTCGCAGCCCTACCTAGGCACAAAAGAGAGGTCAGCACGCCGGTCTAAATCCTATGGCGCAGGGGTCTGGGCCCATCGCCCATTGCACATCTGCACATTGCGAGGGCGGCCAGAAGCACACCTAGCAACCTCCATTACAAAGGAAGTCACGTTACGCGGTCCAATCTGGTCCGCGCCGCTCAGTTGCTGACGTCACGAAGGCTTCGGCTGATACCACGACGTCGAGTGCCCATATCTTTCCCACATAGTTGGTTAGTGCGTATAGACCAAATGGCCAGACTCAAATCAAATACCAAGATCTCGTTAAGCGTGTTAATTGATGTAACCGCAAACGCCGACTAGGGCCAGGCCCACCTCTCACCTAGGCGGTCTCAACCTGCCCTATCGCTCCACCACAAAGATCCACCCAGAGAGCCATCAGGACAAAGGTCCTTTCAGCCCCCAATCCGTGAATCACTCGCGGGTACTCCACGAGCCGACCCTACTTTAGTCACCACATGTATCATGTATAAAGTATATAGTATATACCCGTGATCACCTCCCGAGTGATCACGGCCCGATAGTATAGCACAGCAGACGCACAAGAATGTAGGGCCACAGATGGAATACTAGCATCCTATACTAAGCATGTAGGATTGCAGGTAAAGGTAACAACAGTAGTAGCTGAAGGAAATATGCCCTAGAGGCAATAATAAAGTTATTATTTATTTCCTTATATCATGATAAATGTTTATTATCCATGCTAGAATTGTATTAACCGGAAACTTGATACATGTGTGAATACATAGACAAACAGAGTGTCACTAGTATGCCTCTACTTGACTAGCTCGTTGATCAAATATGGTTATGTTTCCTAGCCATAGACATGAGTTGTCATTTGATTAACGGGATCACATCATTAGGAGAATGATGTGATTGACTTGACCCATTACGTTAGCTTAGCACTCGATTGTTTAGTATGTTGCTATTGCTTTCTTCATGACTTATACATGTTCCTATGACTATGAGATTATGCAACTCCCGTTTACCGGAGGAACACTTTGTGTGCCACCAAACGTCACAACGTAACTGCATGATTATAAAGGTGCTCTACAGGTGTCTCTGAAGGTACTTGTTGGGTTGGCATATTTCGAGATTAGGATTTGTCACTCCGATTGTCGGAGAGGTATCTCTGGGCCCACTCGGTAATGCACATCACTATAAGCCTTGCAAGCATTGCAACTAATGAGCTAGTTGCGGGATGATGTATTACGGAACGAGTAAAGAGACTTGCCGGTAACGAGATTGAACTAGGTATTGAGATACCGACGATCGAATCTCGAGCAAGGAACATACCAATGACAAAGGGAACAACGTATGTTGTTATGCGGTTTGACCGATAAAGATCTTGGTAGAATATGTGGGAGCCAATATGAGCATCCAGGTTCCGCTATTGGTTATTGACCGGAGACGTGTCTCGGTCATGTCTACATAGTTCTCGAACCCGTAGGGTCCGCACGCTTAAAGTTAGATGACGGTTATATTATGAGTTTATGTGTTTTTCTGTACCGAAGGAGTTTGGAGTCCCGGATGAGATCAGGGACATGACGAGGAGTCTCAAAATGGCCGAGACGTAAAGATCGATATATTGGACGACTATATTCGGACTTCGGAAAGGTTCCAAGTGATTCGGGTATTTATCGGAGTGACGGAGCGTTACGGGAATTCGCCGGGGAGAAGTATTGGGCCTTATTGGGCCATACGGGAATAGAGGAGAGAGGCCAAAAGGAAGGAGGCGCGCACCCCCCCTCTGGTCCGAATTGGACAAGGGGTGCAGCCCCCTTTTCCTTCTCCCTCTCCCCCTCTTTCCTTCTCCCTCTCCCCCTCTTTCCTTCTCCCTCTCCCCCTCTTTCCTTCTCTCCTACTCCAACAAGGAAAGGAGGAGTCCTACTCCCGGTGGGAGTAGGACTCCCCCCTTGGCGCGCCCTCCTCCTAGGCCGGCCGCTTCCCCCCTTGCTCCTTTATATACGGGGGTAGGGGGCACCCCAAAGACACAACAATTGATCTTTTGATATCTTAGCAGTGTGCGGTGCCCCCCTCCACCATAATCCACCTCGATAATATCGTAGCGGTGCTTAGGCGAAGCCCTGCGTCGGTAGAACATCATCATCGTCACCACGCCGTCGTGCTGACGGAACTCTCCCTCAAAGCTCGGCTGGATCGGAGTTCGAGGGACGTCATCGAGCTGAACGTGTGCTGAACTCGGAGGTGCCGTACGTTCGGTACTTGGATCAGTCGGATCGTGAAGACGTACGACTACATCAACCGCATTGTGCTAACGCTTCCGCTTTCGGTCTACGAGGGTACGTGGACAACACTCTCCCCTCTCGTTGCTATGCATCACCATGATCTTGCGTGTGCGTAGGAAATTTTTGAAATTACTACGTTCCCCAACAGTGGCATCCGAGCCTGGTTTTATGCGTAGATGTCATATGCACGAGTAGAACACAAGTGAGTTGTGGGCGATATAAGTCATACTGCTTACCAGCATGTCATACTTTGGTTCGGCGGTATTGTTGGTTGAAGCGGCCTGGACCAATATTACGCGTACGCTTACGCGAGACTGGTTCTACCGACGTGCTTTGCACATAGGTGGCTGACGGGTGTCAGTTTCTCCAACTTTAGTTGAACCGAGTGTGGCTACGCCCGGTCCTTGCGAAGGTTAAAACAGCACCAACTTGACAAACTATCGTTGTGGTTTTGATGCGTAGGTAAGAACGGTTCTTGCTAAGCCCGTAGCAGCCACGTAAAACATGCAAGAACTAAGTAGAGGACGTCTAACTTGTTTTTGCAGGGCATGTTGTGATGTGATATGGTCAAAGCATGATGCTAAATTTATTGTATGAGATGATTATGTTTTGTAACCGAGTTATCGGCAACTGGCAGGAGCCATATGGTTGTCGCTTTATTGTATGCAATGCAATCGCCCTGTAATGCTTTACTTTATCACTAAGCGGTAGCGATAGTCGTAGAAGCATAAGATTGGCGAGACGACAAGGATGCTACGATGGAGATCAATGTGTCGCACCGGTGACGATGGTGATCATGACGGTGCTTCGGAGATGGAGATCACAAGCACAAGATGATGATGGCCATATCATATCACTTATATTGATTGCATGTGATGTTTATCTTTTATGCATCTTATCTTGCTTTGATTGACGGTAGCATTATAAGATGATCCCTCACTAAATTATCAAAGTATAAGTGTTCTCCCTGAGTATGCACCGTTGCGAAAGTTCTTCGTGCTGAGACACCACGTGATGATCGGGTGTGATAGGCTCTACGTTCAAATACAACGGGTGCAAAACAGTTGCACACGCGGAATACTCAGGTTAAGCTTGACGAGCCTAGCATATAACAGATATGGCCTCGGAACACGGAGACCGAAAGGTCGAGCGTGAATCATATAGTAGATATGATCAACATAGTGATGTTCACCGTTGAAACTACTCCATCTCACGTGATGATCGGACATGGTTTAGTTGATATGGATCACGTGATCACTTAGAGGATTAGAGGGATGTCTATCTAAGTGGGAGTTCTTAAGTAATATGATTAATTGAACTTAAATTTATCATGAACTTAGTCCTGATAGTATTTTGCAAATTATGTTGTAGATCAATAGCTCGCGTTGTTGCTTCCCTATGTTTATTTTGATATGTTCCTAGAGAAAATTATGTTGAAAGATGTTAGTAGCAATGATGTGGATTGGATCCATGATCTGAGGATTATCCTCATTGCTGCACAGAAGAATTATGTCCTTGATGCACCGCTAGGTGACAGACCTATTGCAGGAGCAGATGCAGACGTTATGAACGTTTGGCTAGCTCAATATGATGACTACTTGATAGTTTAGTGCACCATGCTTAACGGCTTAGAATCGGGACTTCAAAGACGTTTTGAACGTCATGGACCATATGAGATGTTCCAGGAGTTGAAGTTAATATTTCAAGCAAATACCCGAGTTGAGAGATATGAAGTCTCCAACAAGTTCTATAGCTAAAAGATGGAGGAGAATAGCTCAAGCAGTGAGCATGTGCTCAGATTGTCTGGGTACTACAATCGCTTGAATCAAGTGGGAGTTAATCTTCCAGATAAAATAGTGATTGACAGAATTCTCTAGTCACCATCACCAAGTTAGTAGAACTTCGTGATGAACTATAGTATGCAAGGGATGACGAAGGTAATTCCCGAGCTCTTCGTGATGCTGAAATCGACGAAGGTAGAAATCAAGAAAAACATCAAGTGTTGATGGTTGACGAGACCACTAGTTTCAAGAAAAGGGCAATGGGAAGAAGGGGAACTTCAAGAAGAATGGCAAGCAAGTTGCTGCTCAAGTGAAGAAGCCTAAGTCTGGTCCTAAGCCTGAGACTAAGTGCTTCTACTGCAAAGGGACTGGTCACTGGAAGCGGAACTACCCCAAGTATTTGGTGGATAAGAAGGATGGCAAAGTGAACAAAGGTATATTGGATATACATGTTATTGATGTGTACTTTACTAGTGTTTATAGCAACCCCTCAGCATTTGATACTGGTTCAGTTGCTAAGAGTAGTAACTCGAAACGGGAGCTGCAGAATAAACAGAGACTAGTAAAAGGCGAGGTGATGATGTGTTGGAAGTAGTTCCAAGATTGATATGATCATCATCGCACACTCCCTATACTTTCGGGATTAGTGTTGAAACTAAATAAGTGTTATTTGGTGTTTGCGTTGAGCATGAATATGATTTGATCATGTTTGTTGGCAATACGTTTATTCATTTAAATTAGAGAATAATTGTTGTTCTGTTTACATGAATAAAACCTTCTATGGTCATACACCCAATAAAATGGTTTGTTGGATCTCGATCGTAGTGATACACATATTCATAATAATGAAGCCAAAAGATGCAAAGTTAATAATGATAGTGCAACTTATTTGTGGCACTGCCGTTTAGGTCATATTGGTGTAAAGCGCATGAAGAAACTCCATACTGATGGGATTTTGGAATCACTTGATTATGAATCACTTGATGCTTGCGAACCGTGCCTCATGGGCAAGATGACTAAAACGCCGTTCTCCGGAACTATGGAGAGAGCAACAGATTTGTTGGAAATCATACATACAGATGTATGTGGTCCGATGAATATTGAGGCTCGTAGCAGGTATCATTATTTTCTGACCTTCACAGATGATTTGAGCAGATATGGGTATATCTACTTAATGAAACAGAAGTCTGAAACATTTGAAAAGTTCATATAATTTCAGAGTGAAGTGGAAAATCATCGTAACAAGAAAATAAAGTTTCTACGATCTGATCGTGGAGAAGAGTATTTGAGTTACGAGTTTGGCCTTCAGTTAAAACAATGTGAAATAGTTTCACTACTCACGCCACCTGGAACACCACAGTGTAATGGTGTGTCCGAACATCGTAACCGTACTTTATTAGATATGGTGCGATATATGATGTCTCTTACCGATCTACCACTATCGTTTTGGGGTTATGCATTAGAGACAGCTGCATTCACGTTAAATAGGGTACCATCTAAATCCGTTGAGACGACATCTTATGAACTGTGGTTTGGCAAGAAACCAAAGTTGTCGTTTCTTAAAGTTTGGGGTTGCGATGCTTATGTGAAAAAGTTTCATCCTGATAAGCTCAAACCCAAATCGGAGAAATGTGTCTTCATAGGATACCCAAAGGAGACAGTTGGGTACACCTTCTATCACAGATCCGAAGGCAAGACATTCGTTGCTAAGAATGGATCCTTTCTAGAGAAGGAGTTTCTCTCGAAAGAAGTGAGTGGGAGG